>NW_027184879.1:0-92821 GCF_040668555.2 Bombus flavifrons
TTATAACGTATAACTTTATATAGTATTACGTTATAACGTATAACGTTATATAGTATTAAGTTATAACGTATAACGTTATATAGTATTACGTTATAACGTTATATAGTATCACCATATAACGTATAACGTTATATAGTATTACGTTATAACGTAATAACGTTGTATAGTATTACGTTATGATGTATAACGTTATATAGTATTACCATATAACGTATAACGTTATATACTATTACGTTATAACGTATAACGTTATATAGTATCACCATGTAACGTATAACGTTATATAGTATTACGTTATAACGTATAACGTTATATAGTATTACGTTATAACGTATAACGTTATATAGTATTACGTTATAACGTATAACGTTATATAGTATTACGTTATGACGTATAACGTTATACAGTATTACGTTATAACGTATAACGTTATATAGTATTACGTTATAACGTATAGCGTTATATAGTATTACGTTATAACGTATAACGTTATATAGTATTACGTTATAACGTATAACGTTATACAGTATTACGTTATAACGTATAACTTTATATAGTCTTACGTTATAACGTATAACGTTATATAGTATTACGTTATAACGTATAACGTTATATAGTATTACGTTATAACGTATAACGTTATATAGTATTACCATATAACGTATAACGTTATATGTAATACTTTATAACGTATAACGTTATATAGTATTACCATATAACGTATAACGTTATATGGTAATACTATATAACGTTATACGTTATATGGTAATACTATATAACGTTATACGTTATATAGGTATTACCATATAACGTATAACGTTATATAGTATTACCATATAACGTTATACGTTATATGGTAATACTATATAACGTTATACGTTATAAGTATTACATATAACGTTATATAGTATTACGTTATAACGTATAACGTTATATAGCATTACGTTATAACGTTATATAGTATCACCATATAACGTATAACGTTATATAGTATTACGTTATAACGTATAACGTTATATAGTATTACGTTATAACGTATAACGTTATATAGCATTACGTTATAACGTTACATAGTATCACCATATAACGTATAACGTTATATAGTATTACGTTATAACGTATAACGTTATATAGTATTACGTTATAACGTATAACGTTATATAGTATTACGTTATAACGTATAACGTTATATAGTACTACGTTATAACGTATAACGTTATATAGTATTACGTTATAACGTATAGCGTTATACAGTATTACGTTATAACGTATAGCGTTATATAGTATTACGTTATAACGTATAACGTTATATAGTATTACGTTATAACGTATAACGTTATACAGTATTACGTTATAACGTATAACGTTATATAGTATTACGTTATAACGTATAACGTTATACAGTATTACGTTATAACGTATAACGTTATATAGTATTACGTTATAACGTATAACGTTATATAGTATTACGTTATAACGTATAACGTTATATAGTATTACGCTATAACGTATAACGTTATATAGTATTACGTTATAACGTATAACATTTTATAGTATTACGTTATAACGTATAACGTTATATAGTATCACCATGTAACGTATAACGTTATATAGTATTACGTTATAACGTATAACGTTATATAGTATTACGTTATAACGTATAACGTTATATAGTATTACGTTATAACGTATAACGTTATATAGTATTACGTTATAACGTATAGCGTTATATAGTATTACGTTATAACGTATAACGTTATATAGTATTACGTTATAACGTATAACGTTATACAGTATTACGTTATAACGTATAACGTTATACAGTATTACGTTATAACGTATAACGTTATATAGTATTACGTTATAACGTATAACGTTATATAGTATTACGTTATAACGTATAACGTTATATAGTATTACGCTATAACGTATAACGTTATATAGTATTACGTTATAACGTATTACATTTTATAGTATTACGTTATAACGTATAACGTTATATAGTATCACCATGTAACTTATAACGTTATATAGTATTACGTTATAACGTATAACGTTATATAGTATTACGTTATAACGTATAACGTTATATAGTATTACGTTATATCGTATAACGTTATATAGTATTACGTTATAACGTATAACGTTATATAGTATTACGTTATAACGTATAACGTTATATAGTATTACGTTATAACGTATAACGTTATATAGTATTACGTTATGACGTATAACGTTATATAGTATTACCATATAACGTATAACGTTATTTACTATTACGTTATAACGTATAACGTTATATAGTATCACCATGTAACGTATAACGCTATATAGTATTACGTTATAACGTATAACGTTATATAGTATTCCGTTATAACGTATAACGTTATATAGTATTACGTTATAACATATAACGTTATATAGTATTACGTTATAACGTATAACGTTATATAGTATTACGTTATAACATATAACGTTATATAGTATTACGTTATAACGTATAACGTTATATAGTATTACGTTATAACGTATAACGTTATATAGTATTACGTTATGGGGTATAACGTTATATAGTATTACGTTATGACGTATAACGTTATATAGTATTACGTTATAACGTTATATAGTATCACCATATAACGTATAACGTTATATAGTATTACGTTATAACGTATAACGTTGTATAGTGTTACGTTATGATGTATAACGTTATATAGTATTACCATATAACGTATAACGTTATATAGTATTACGTTATAACGTTATATATTATCACCATATAACGTATAACGTTATATAGTATTACGTTATAACGTATAACGTTGTATAGTGTTACGTTATGATGTATAACGTTATATAGTATTACCATATAACGTATAACGTTATATACTATTACGTTATAACGTATAACGTTATATAGTATCACCATGTAACGTATAACGTTATATAGTATTACGTTATAACGTATAACGTTATATAGTATTACGTTATAACGTATAACGTTATATAGTATTACGCTATAACGTATAACGTTATATAGTATTACGTTATAACGTATAACGTTATATAGTATTACGTTATAACGTATAACGTTATATAGTATTACGTTATAACGTATAGCGTTATATAGTATTACGTTATAACGTATAACGTTATATAGTATTACGTTATAACGTATAACGTTATACAGTATTACGTTATAACGTATAACGTTATATAGTATTACGTTATAACGTATAACGTTATATAGTATTACGTTATAACGCATAACGTTATATAGTATTACGCTATAACGTATAACGTTATATAGTATTACGTTATAACGTATAACATTTTATAGTATTACGTTATAACGTATAACGTTATATAGTATCACCATGTAACGTATAACGTTATATAGTATTACTTTATAACGTATAACGTTATATAGTATTACGTTATGACGTATAACGTTATATAGTATTACGTTATGACGTATAACGTTATATAGTATTACGTTATGACGTATAACGTTATATAGTATTACGTTATAACGTATAACGTTATATAGTATTACGTTATAACGTATAACGTTATATAACATTACGTTATAACGTTATATAGTATCACCATATAACGTATAACGCTATATAGTATTACGTTATAACGTATAACGTTATATAGTATTACGTTATAACGTATAACCTTATATAGTATTACGTTATATCGTATAACGTTATATAGTATTACGTTATAACGTATAACGTTATATAGTATTACGTTATGACGTATAACGTTATATAGTATTACGTTATGACGTATAACGTTATATAGTATTACGTTATAACGTATAACGTTATATAGTATCACCATGTAACGTATAACGTTATATAGTATTACGTTATAACGTATAACGTTATATAGTATTACGTTATGACGTATAACGTTATATAGTATTACGTTATGACGCATAACGTTATATAGTATTACGTTATAACGTATAACGTTATATAGTATCACCATGTAACGTATAACGTTATATAGTATTACGTTATAACGTATAACGTTATATAGTATTACGTTATGACGTATAACGTTATATAGTATTACGTTATGACGTTATATAGTATCACCATATAACCTATAAGGTTATATAGTATTACGTTATGACGTATAACGTTATATAGTATTACGGTATAACGTATAACGTTATATAGTATTACGTTATAACGTATAACATTATATAGTATTACGCTATAACGTATAACGATATATAGTATCACCATGTAACGTATAACTTTATATAGTATTACGTTATAACGTATAACGTTATATAGTATTACGTTATAACGTATAACGTTATATAGTATTAAGTTATAACGTATAACGTTATATAGTATTACGTTACAACGTATAACGTTATATAGTATTACGTTATAACGTATAACGTTATATAGTATTACCATATAACGTATAACGATATATAGTATAACGTTATATAATATTACGTTATAACGTTATATAGTATCACCATATAACGTATAACTTTATATAGTATTACGTTATAACGTATAACGTTATATAGTATTACGTTATAACGTATAACGTTATATAGTATTACGTTATAACGTATAACGTTATATAGTATTACCATATAACGTATAACGTTATATAGTATAACGTTATATAGTATTACGTTATATAGTATTACGTTATAACGTATAACGTTATATAACATTACGTTATAACGTTATATAGTATCACCATATAACGTATAACGCTATATAGTATTACGTTATAACGTATAACGTTATATAGTATTACGTTATAACGTATAACCTTATATAGTATTACGTTATATCGTATAACGTTATATAGTATTACGTTATAACGTATAACGTTATATAGTATTACGTTATGACGTATAACGTTATATAGTATTACGTTATGACGTATAACGTTATACAGTATTACGTTATAACGTATAACGTTATATAGTATCACCATGTAACGTATAACGTTATATAGTATTACGTTATAACGTATAACGTTATATAGTATTACGCTATAACGTATAACGATATATAGTATTACGTTATGACGTATAACGTTATATAGTATTACGTTATAACATATAACGTTATATAGTATTAAGTTATAACGTATAACTTTATATAGTATTACGTTATAACGTATAACGTTATATAGTATTAAGTTATAACGTATAACGTTATATAGTATTACGTTATAACGTTATATAGTATCACCATATAACGTATAACGTTATATAGTATTACGTTATAACGTATAACGTTGTATAGTATTACGTTATGATGTATAACGTTATATAGTATTACCATATAACGTATAACGTTATATACTATTACGTTATAACGTATAACGTTATATAGTATCACCATGTAACGTATAACGTTATATAGTATTACGTTATAACGTATAACGTTATATAGTATTACGTTATAACGTATAACGTTATATAGTATTACGTTATAACGTATAACGTTATATAGTATTACGTTATGACGTATAACGTTATACAGTATTACGTTATAACGTATAACGTTATATAGTATTACGTTATAACGTATAGCGTTATATAGTATTACGTTATAACGTATAACGTTATATAGTATTACGTTATAACGTATAACGTTATACAGTATTACGTTATAACGTATAACTTTATATAGTCTTACGTTATAACGTATAACGTTATATAGTATTACGTTATAACGTATAACGTTATATAGTATTACGTTATAACGTATAACGTTATATAGTATTACGTTATGACGTATAACGTTATACAGTATTACGTTATAACGTATAACGTTATATAGTATTACGTTATAACGTATAGCGTTATATAGTATTACGTTATAACGTATAACGTTATATAGTATTACGTTATAACGTATAACGTTATACAGTATTACGTTATAACGTATAACGTTATACAGTATTACGTTATAACGTATAACTTTATATAGTCTTACGTTATAACGTATAACGTTATATAGTATTACGTTATAACGTATAACGTTATATAGTATTACGTTATAACGTATAACGTTATATAGTATTACCATATAACGTATAACGTTATATGGTATAACGTTATATAGTATTACGTTATAACGTATAACGTTATATAGCATTACGTTATAACGTTATATAGTATCACCATATAACGTATAACGTTATATAGTATTACGTTATAACGTATAACGTTATATAGTATTACGTTATAACGTATAACGTTATATAGTATTACGTTATGACGTATAACGTTATATAGTATTACCATATAACGTATAACGTTATTTACTATTACGTTATAACGTATAACGTTATATAGTATTACGTTATAACGTATAACGTTATATAGTATTACGTTATAACGTATAACGTTATATAGTATTACGTTATAACGTATAACGTTATATAGTATTACGTTATGACGTATAACGTTATATAGTATTACCATATAACGTATAACGTTATTTACTATTACGTTATAACGTATAACGTTATATAGTATCACCATGTAACGTATAACGCTATATAGTATTACGTTATAACGTATAACGTTATATAGTATTCCGTTATAACGTATAACGTTATATAGTATTACGTTATAACATATAACGTTATATAGTATTACGTTATAACGTATAACGTTATATAGTATTACGTTATGGGGTATAACGTTATATAGTATTACGTTATGACGTATAACGTTATATAGTATTACGGTATAACGTATAACGTTATATAGTATTACGTTATAACGTTATATAGTATCACCATATAACGTATAACGTTATATAGTATTACGTTATAACGTATAACGTTGTATAGTGTTACGTTATGATGTATAACGTTATATAGTATTACCATATAACGTATAGCGTTATATAGTATTACGTTATAACGTTATATAGTATTACGTTATAACGTTATATATTATCACCATATAACGTATAACGTTATATAGTATTACGTTATAACGTATAACGTTGTATAGTGTTACGTTATGATGTATAACGTTATATAGTATTACCATATAACGTATAACGTTATATACTATTACGTTATAACGTATAACGTTATATAGTATCACCATGTAACGTATAACGTTATATAGTATTACGTTATAACGTATAACGTTATATAGTATTACGTTATAACGTATAACGTTATATAGTATTACGCTATAACGTATAACGTTATATAGTATTACGTTATAACGTATAACGTTATATGGTATTACGTTATGACGTATAACGTTATATAGTATTACGTTATAACGTATAACGTTATATAGTATTACGTTATAACGTATAACGTTATATAACATTACGTTATAACGTTATATAGTATCACCATATAACGTATAACGCTATATAGTATTACGTTATAACGTATAACGTTATATAGTATTACGTTATAACGTATAACCTTATATAGTATTACGTTATATCGTATAACGTTATAACGTATAACGTTATATAGTATTACGTTATGACGTGTAACGTTATATAGTATTACGTTATGACGTATAACGTTATATAGTATTACGTTATAACGTATAACGTTATATAGTATCACCATGTAACGTATAACGTTATATAGTATTACGTTATAACGTATAACGTTATATAGTATTACGTTATGACGTATAACGTTATATAGTATTACATTATGACGCATAACGTTATATAGTATTACGTTATAACGTATAACGTTATATAGTATTACGTTATAACGTATAACGTTATATAGTATTACGTTGTGACGTATAACGTTATATAGTATTACGTTATAACGTATAACGTTATATAGTATTACGCTATAACGTATAACGATATATAGTATTACGTTATGACGTATAACGTTATATAGTATTACGTTATAACGTATAACGTTATATAGTATTAAGTTATAACGTATAACTTTATATAGTATTACGTTATAACGTATAACGTTATATAGTATTAAGTTATAACGTATAACGTTATATAGTATTACGTTATAACGTTATATAGTATCACCATATAACGTATAACGTTATATAGTATTACGTTATAACGTATAACGTTGTATAGTATTACGTTATGATGTATAACGTTATATAGTATTACGTTATGACGTATAACGTTATACAGTATTACGTTATAACGTATAACGTTATATAGTATTACGTTATAACGTATAGCGTTATATAGTATTACGTTATAACGTATAACGTTATATAGTATTACGTTATAACGTATAACGTTATACAGTATTACGTTATAACGTATAACTTTATATAGTCTTACGTTATAACGTATAACGTTATATAGTATTACGTTATAACGTATAACGTCATATAGTATTACGTTATAACGTATAACGTTATATAGTATTACCATATAACGTATAACGTTATATGGTATAACGTTATATAGTATTTCGTTATAACGTATAACGTTATATAGCATTACGTTATAACGTTATATAGTATCACCATATAACGTATAACGTTATATAGTATTACGTTATAACGTATAACGTTATATAGTATTACGTTATAACGTATAACGTTATATAGCATTACGTTATAACGTTACATAGTATCACCATATAACGTATAACGTTATATAGTATTACGTTATAACGTATAACGTTATATAGTATTACGTTATAACGTATAACGTTATATAGTATTACGTTATAACGTATAACGTTATATAGTATTACGTTATAACGTATAACGTTATATAGTATTACCTTATAACGTATAGCGTTATACAGTATTACGTTATAACGTATAGCGTTATATAGTATTACGTTATAACGTATAACGTTATATAGTATTACGTTATAACGTATAACGTTATACAGTATTACGTTATAACGTATAACGTTATATAGTATTACGTTATAACGTATAACGTTATACAGTATTACGTTATAACGTATAACGTTATATAGTATTACGTTATAACGTATAACGTTATATAGTATTACGTTATAACGTATAACGTTATATAGTATTACGCTATAACGTATAACGTTATATAGTATTACGTTATAACGTATAACATTTTATAGTATTACGTTATAACGTATAACGTTATATAGTATCACCATGTAACGTATAACGTTATATAGTATTACGTTATAACGTATAACGTTATATAGTATTACGTTATAACGTATAACGTTATATAGTATTACGTTATAACGTATAACGTTACATAGTATTACGTTATAACGTCTAGCGTTATATAGTATTACGTTATAACGTATAACGTTATATAGTATTACGTTATAACGTATAACGTTATACAGTATTACGTTATAACGTATAACGTTATACAGTATTACGTTATAACGTATAACGTTATATAGTATTACGTTATAACGTATAACGTTATATAGTATTACGTTATAACGTATAACGTTATATAGTATTACGCTATAACGTATAACGTTATATAGTATTACGTTATAACGTATAACATTTTATAGTATTACGTTATAACGTATAACGTTATATAGTATCACCATGTAACGTATAACTTTATATAGTATTACGTTATAACGTATAACGTTATATAGTATTACGTTATAACGTATAACGTTATATAGTATTACGTTATATCGTATAACGTTATATAGTATTACGTTATAACGTATAACGTTATATAGTATTACGTTATAACGTATAACGTTATATAGTATTACGTTATAACGTATAACGTTATATAGTATTACGTTATGACGTATAACGTTATATAGTATTACCATATAACGTATAACGTTATTTACTATTACGTTATAACGTATAACGTTATATAGTATTACGTTATGACGTATAACGTTATATAGTATTACGTTATGACGTATAACGTTATATAGTATTACGTTATAACGTATAACGTTATATAGTATTACGTTATGACGTATAACGTTATATAGTATTACGTTATGACGTATAACGTTATATAGTATTACGTTATAACGTATAACGTTATATAGTATTACGTTATAACGTATAACGTTATATAGTATTAAGTTATAACGTATAACGTTATATAGTATTACGTTATGACGTATAACGTTATATAGTATTACGTTATGACGTATAACGTTATATAGTATTACGTTATAACGTATAACGTTATATAGTATTACGTTATAACGTATAACGTTATATAGTATTAAGTTATAACGTATAACGTTATATAGTATTACGTTACAACGTATAACGTTATATAGTATTACGTTATGACGTATAACGTTATATAGTATTACGTTATGACGTATAACGTTATATAGTATTACGGTATAACGTATAACGTTATATAGTATTACGTTATAACGTATAACATTATATAGTATTACGCTATAACGTATAACGATATATAGTATCACCATGTAACGTATAACGTTATATAGTATTAAGTTATAACATATAACTTTATATAGTATTACGTTATAACGTATAACGTTATATAGTATTACGTTATAACGTATAACGTTATATAGTATTACGCTATAACGTATAACGATATATAGTATCACCATGTAACGTATAACGTTATATAATATTACGTTATAACGTATAACGTTATATAGCATTACGTTATAACGTTATATAGTATCACCATATAACGTATAACATTATATAGTATTACGTTATAACGTATAACGTTATATAGTATTACCTTATAACGTATAACGTTATATAGTATTACGTTATAACGTATAACGTTATATAGTATTACCATATAACGTATAACGTTATATAGTATAACGTTATATAGTATTACGTTATATAGTATTACGTTATAACGTATAACGTTATATAACATTACGTTATAACGTTATATAGTATCACCATATAACGTATAACGCTATATAGTATTACGTTATAACGTATAACGTTATATAGTATTACGTTATAACGTATAACGTTATATAGTATTACGTTATATCGTATAACGTTATATAGTATTACGTTATAACGTATAACGTTATATAGTATTACGTTATGACGTATAACGTTATATAGTATTACGTTATGACGTATAACGTTATATAGTATTACGTTATAACGTATAACGTTATATAGTATTACGTTATATCGTATAACGTTATATAGTATTACGTTATAACGTATAACGTTATATAGTATTACGTTATAACGTATAACGTTATATAGTATTACGTTATAACGTATAACGTTATATAGTATTACGTTATGACGTATAACGTTATATAGTATTACGTTATAACGTATAACGTTATATAGTATCACCATGTAACGTATAACGTTATATAGTATTACGTTATAACGTATAACGTTATATAGTATTACGTTATGACGTATAACGTTATATAGTATTACGTTATAACGTATAACGTTATATAGTATCACCATGTAACGTATAACGTTATATAGTATTACGTTGTGACGTATAACGTTATATAGTATTACGTTATAACGTATAACTTTATACAGTATTACGTTATAACGTATAACGTTATATAGTATTAAGTTATAACGTATAACGTTATATAGTATTACGTTATAACGTTATATAGTATCACCATATAACGTATAACGTTATATAGTATTACGTTATAACGTATAACGTTGTATAGTATTACGTTATGATGTATAACGTTATATAGTATTACCATATAACGTATAACGTTATATACTATTACGTTATAACGTATAACGTTATATAGTATCACCATGTAACGTATAACGTTATATAGTATTACGTTATAACGTATAACGTTATATAGTATTACGTTATAACGTATAACGTTATATAGTATTACGTTATGACGTATAACGTTATATAGTATTACCTTATAACGTATAACGTTATATAGTATTACGTTATAACGTATAACGTTATATAGTATTACCATATAACGTATAACGTTATATAGTATAACGTTATATAGTATTACGTTATATAGTATTACGTTATAACGTATAACGTTATATAACATTACGTTATAACGTTATATAGTATCACCATATAACGTATAAC
Source organism: Bombus flavifrons (assembly GCF_040668555.2). Taxonomy (NCBI): domain Eukaryota; kingdom Metazoa; phylum Arthropoda; class Insecta; order Hymenoptera; family Apidae; genus Bombus; species Bombus flavifrons. Next base: position 12,063 of record NW_027184879.1, read on the forward strand.
GTTATATAGTATTACGCTATAACGTATAACGATATATAGTATCACCATGTAACGTATAACGTTATATAGTATTAAGTTATAACATATAACTTTATATAGTATTACGTTATAACGTATAACGTTATATAGTATTACGTTATAACGTATAACGTTATATAGTATTACGTTATAACGTATAACGTTATATAGTATTACGCTATAACGTATAACGATATATAGTATCACCATGTAACGTATAACGTTATATAATATTACGTTATAACGTATAACGTTATATAGCATTACGTTATAACGTTATATAGTATCACCATATAACGTATAACATTATATAGTATTACGTTATAACGTATAACGTTATATAGTATTACCTTATAACGTATAACGTTATATAGTATTACGTTATAACGTATAACGTTATATAGTATTACCATATAACGTATAACGTTATATAGTATAACGTTATATAGTATTACGTTATATAGTATTACGTTATAACGTATAACGTTATATAACATTACGTTATAACGTTATATAGTATCACCATATAACGTATAACGCTATATAGTATTACGTTATAACGTATAACGTTATATAGTATTACGTTATAACGTATAACGTTATATAGTATTACGTTATATCGTATAACGTTATATAGTATTACGTTATAACGTATAACGTTATATAGTATTACGTTATGACGTATAACGTTATATAGTATTACGTTATGACGTATAACGTTATATAGTATTACGTTATAACGTATAACGTTATATAGTATTACGTCATATCGTATAACGTTATATAGTATTACGTTATAACGTATAACGTTATATAGTATTACGTTATAACGTATAACGTTATATAGTATTACGTTATAACGTATAACGTTATATAGTATTACGTTATGACGTATAACGTTATATAGTATTACGTTATATCGTATAACGTTATATAGTATTACGTTATAACGTATAACGTTATATAGTATTACGTTATAACGTATAACGTTATATAGTATTACGTTATAACGTATAACGTTATATAGTATTACGTTATGACGTATAACGTTATATAGTATTACGTTATAACGTATAACGTTATATAGTATCACCATGTAACGTATAACGTTATATAGTATTACGTTATAACGTATAACGTTATATAGTATTACGTTATGACGTATAACGTTATATAGTATTACGTTATGACGCATAACGTTATATAGTATTACGTTATAACGTATAACGATATATAGTATTACGTTATGACGTATAACGTTATATAGTATTACGTTATAACGTATAACGTTATATAGTATTACGTTATGACGTATAACGTTATATAGTATTACGTTATAACGTATAACGTTATATAGTATCACCATGTAACGTATAACGTTATATAGTATTACGTTGTGACGTATAACGTTATATAGTATTACGTTATGACGTATAACGTTATATAGTATTACGTTATAACGTATAACGTTATATAGTATCACCATGTAACGTATAACGTTATATAGTATTACGTTGTGACGTATAACGTTATATAGTATTACGTTATAACGTATAACGTTATATAGTATTACGCTATAACGTATAACGATATATAGTATTACGTTATGACGTATAACGTTATATAGTATTACGTTATAACGTATAACGTTATATAGTATTAAGTTATAACGTATAACTTTATACAGTATTACGTTATAACGTATAACGTTATATAGTATTAAGTTATAACGTATAACGTTATATAGTATTACGTTATATCGTATAACGTTATATAGTATTACGTTATAACGTATAACGTTATATAGTATTACGTTGTGACGTATAACGTTATATAGTATTACGTTATAACGTATAACGTTATATAGTATTACGCTATAACGTATAACGATATATAGTATTACGTTATGACGTATAACGTTATATAGTATTACGTTATAACGTATAACGTTATATAGTATTAAGTTATAACGTATAACTTTATACAGTATTACGTTATAACGTATAACGTTATATAGTATTAAGTTATAACGTATAACGTTATATAGTATTACGTTATATCGTATAACGTTATATAGTATTACGTTATAACGTATAACGTTATATAGTATTACGTTATAACGTATAACGTTATATAGTATTACGTTATAACGTATAACGTTATATAGTATTACGTTATGACGTATAACGTTATATAGTATTACGTTATATCGTATAACGTTATATAGTATTACGTTATAACGTATAACGTTATATAGTATTACGTTATAACGTATAACGTTATATAGTATTACGTTATAACGTATAACGTTATATAGTATTACGTTATGACGTATAACGTTATATAGTATTACGTTATAACGTATAACGTTATATAGTATCACCATGTAACGTATAACGTTATATAGTATTACGTTATAACGTATAACGTTATATAGTATTACGTTATGACGTATAACGTTATATAGTATTACGTTATGACGCATAACGTTATATAGTATTACGTTATAACGTATAACGATATATAGTATTACGTTATGACGTATAACGTTATATAGTATTACGTTATAACGTATAACGTTATATAGTATTACGTTATGACGTATAACGTTATATAGTATTACGTTATAACGTATAACGTTATATAGTATCACCATGTAACGTATAACGTTATATAGTATTACGTTGTGACGTATAACGTTATATAGTATTACGTTATGACGTATAACGTTATATAGTATTACGTTATAACGTATAACGTTATATAGTATCACCATGTAACGTATAACGTTATATAGTATTACGTTGTGACGTATAACGTTATATAGTATTACGTTATAACGTATAACGTTATATAGTATTACGCTATAACGTATAACGATATATAGTATTACGTTATGACGTATAACGTTATATAGTATTACGTTATAACGTATAACGTTATATAGTATTAAGTTATAACGTATAACTTTATACAGTATTACGTTATAACGTATAACGTTATATAGTATTAAGTTATAACGTATAACGTTATATAGTATTACGTTATAACGTTATATAGTATCACCATATAACGTATAACGTTATATAGTATTACGTTATAACGTATAACGTTGTATAGTATTACGTTATGATGTATAACGTTATATAGTATTACCATATAACGTATAACGTTATATACTATTACGTTATAACGTATAACGTTATATAGTATCACCATGTAACGTATAACGTTATATAGTATTACGTTATAACGTATAACGTTATATAGTATTACGTTATAACGTATAACGTTATATAGTATTACGTTATAACGTATAACGTTATATAGTATTACGTTATGACGTATAACGTTATATAGTATTACGTTATATCGTATAACGTTATATAGTATTACGTTATAACGTATAACGTTATATAGTATTACGTTATAACGTATAACGTTATATAGTATTACGTTATAACGTATAACGTTATATAGTATTACGTTATGACGTATAACGTTATATAGTATTACGTTATAACGTATAACGTTATATAGTATCACCATGTAACGTATAACGTTATATAGTATTACGTTATAACGTATAACGTTATATAGTATTACGTTATGACGTATAACGTTATATAGTATTACGTTATGACGCATAACGTTATATAGTATTACGTTATAACGTATAACGATATATAGTATTACGTTATGACGTATAACGTTATATAGTATTACGTTATAACGTATAACGTTATATAGTATTACGTTATGACGTATAACGTTATATAGTATTACGTTATAACGTATAACGTTATATAGTATCACCATGTAACGTATAACGTTATATAGTATTACGTTGTGACGTATAACGTTATATAGTATTACGTTATGACGTATAACGTTATATAGTATTACGTTATAACGTATAACGTTATATAGTATCACCATGTAACGTATAACGTTATATAGTATTACGTTGTGACGTATAACGTTATATAGTATTACGTTATAACGTATAACGTTATATAGTATTACGCTATAACGTATAACGATATATAGTATTACGTTATGACGTATAACGTTATATAGTATTACGTTATAACGTATAACGATATATAGTATTACGTTATGACGTATAACGTTATATAGTATTACGTTATAACGTATAACGTTATATAGTATTACGTTATGACGTATAACGTTATATAGTATTACGTTATAACGTATAACGTTATATAGTATCACCATGTAACGTATAACGTTATATAGTATTAAGTTATAACGTATAACTTTATACAGTATTACGTTATAACGTATAACGTTATATAGTATCACCATGTAACGTATAACGTTATATAGTATTACGTTATAACGTATAACGTTATATAGTATTACGTTATGACGTATAACGTTATATAGTATTACGTTATGACGCATAACGTTATATAGTATTACGTTATAACGTATAACGATATATAGTATTACGTTATGACGTATAACGTTATATAGTATTACGTTATAACGTATAACGTTATATAGTATTACGTTATGACGTATAACGTTATATAGTATTACGTTATAACGTATAACGTTATATAGTATCACCATGTAACGTATAACGTTATATAGTATTAAGTTATAACGTATAACTTTATACAGTATTACGTTATAACGTATAACGTTATATAGTATTAAGTTATAACGTATAACGTTATATAGTATTACGTTATAACGTTATATAGTATCACCATATAACGTATAACGTTATATAGTATTACGTTATAACGTATAACGTTGTATAGTATTACGTTATGATGTATAACGTTATATAGTATTACCATATAACGTATAACGTTATATACTATTACGTTATAACGTATAACGTTATATAGTATCACCATGTAACGTATAACGTTATATAGTATTACGTTATAACGTATAACGTTATATAGTATTACGTTATAACGTATAACGTTATATAGTATTACGTTATGACGTATAACGTTATATAGTATTACCTTATAACGTATAACGTTATATAGTATTACGTTATAACGTATAACGTTATATAGTATTACCATATAACGTATAACGTTATATAGTATAACGTTATATAGTATTACGTTATATAGTATTACGTTATAACGTATAACGTTATATAACATTACGTTATAACGTTATATAGTATCACCATATAACGTATAACGTTATATAGTATTACGCTATAACGTATAACGATATATAGTATCACCATGTAACGTATAACGTTATATAGTATTAAGTTATAACATATAACTTTATATAGTATTACGTTATAACGTATAACGTTATATAGTATTACGTTATAACGTATAACGTTATATAGTATTACGTTATAACGTATAACGTTATATAGTATTACGCTATAACGTATAACGATATATAGTATCACCATGTAACGTATAACGTTATATAATATTACGTTATAACGTATAACGTTATATAGCATTACGTTATAACGTTATATAGTATCACCATATAACGTATAACATTATATAGTATTACGTTATAACGTATAACGTTATATAGTATTACCTTATAACGTATAACGTTATATAGTATTACGTTATAACGTATAACGTTATATAGTATTACCATATAACGTATAACGTTATATAGTATAACGTTATATAGTATTACGTTATAACGTTTAACGTTATATAACATTACGTTATAACGTTATATAGTATCACCATATAACGTATAACGCTATATAGTATTACGTTATAACGTATAACGTTATATAGTATTACGTTATAACGTATAACGTTATATAGTATTACGTTATATCGTATAACGTTATATAGTATTACGTTATAACGTATAACGTTATATAGTATTACGTTATGACGTATAACGTTATATAGTATTACGTTATAACGTATAACGTTGTATAGTATTACGTTATGATGTATAACGTTATATAGTATTACCATATAACGTATAACGTTATATACTATTACGTTATAACGTATAACGTTATATAGTATCACCATGTAACGTATAACGTTATATAGTATTACGTTATAACGTATAACGTTATATAGTATTACGTTATGACGTATAACGTTATATAGTATTACGTTATGACGCATAACGTTATATAGTATTACGTTATAACGTATAACGATATATAGTATTACGTTATGACGTATAACGTTATATAGTATTACGTTATAACGTTATATAGTATCACCATATAACGTATAACGTTATATAGTATTACGTTATAACGTATAACGTTGTATAGTATTACGTTATGATGTATAACGTTATATAGTATTACCATATAACGTATAACGTTATATACTATTACGTTATAACGTATAACGTTATATAGTATCACCATGTAACGTATAACGTTATATAGTATTACGTTATAACGTATAACGTTATATAGTATTACGTTATAACGTATAACGTTATATAGTATTACGTTATGACGTATAACGTTATATAGTATTACCTTATAACGTATAACGTTATATAGTATTACGTTATAACGTATAACGTTATATAGTATTACCATATAACGTATAACGTTATATAGTATAACGTTATATAGTATTACGTTATATAGTATTCCGTTATATAACATTACGTTATAACGTTATATAGTATCACCATATAACGTATAACGTTATATAGTATTACGCTATAACGTATAACGATATATAGTATCACCATGTAACGTATAACGTTATATAGTATTAAGTTATAACATATAACTTTATATAGTATTACGTTATAACGTATAACGTTATATAGTATTACGTTATAACGTATAACGTTATATAGTATTACGTTATAACGTATAACGTTATATAGTATTACGCTATAACGTATAACGATATATAGTATCACCATGTAACGTATAACGTTATATAATATTACGTTATAACGTATAACGTTATATAGCATTACGTTATAACGTTATATAGTATCACCATATAACGTATAACATTATATAGTATTACGTTATAACGTATAACGTTATATAGCATTACGTTATAACGTTATATAGTATCACCATATAACGTATAACATTATATAGTATTACGTTATAACGTATAACGTTATATAGTATTACCTTATAACGTATAACGTTATATAGTATTACGTTATAACGTATAACGTTATATAGTATTACCATATAACGTATAACGTTATATAGTATAACGTTATATAGTATTACGTTATATAGTATTACGTTATAACGTATAACGTTATATAACATTACGTTATAACGTTATATAGTATCACCATATAACGTATAACGCTATATAGTATTACGTTATAACGTATAACGTTATATAGTATTACGTTATAACGTATAACGTTATATAGTATTACGTTATATCGTATAACGTTATATAGTATTACGTTATAACGTATAACGTTATATAGTATTACGTTATGACGTATAACGTTATATAGTATTACGTTATGACGTATAACGTTATATAGTATTACGTTATAACGTATAACGTTATATAGTATTACGTTATATCGTATAACGTTATATAGTATTACGTTATAACGTATAACGTTATATAGTATTACGTTATAACGTATAACGTTATATAGTATTACGTTATAACGTATAACGTTATATAGTATTACGTTATGACGTATAACGTTATATAGTATTACGTTATATCGTATAACGTTATATAGTATTACGTTATAACGTATAACGTTATATAGTATTACGTTATAACGTATAACGTTATATAGTATTACGTTATAACGTATAACGTTATATAGTATTACGTTATGACGTATAACGTTATATAGTATTACGTTATAACGTATAACGTTATATAGTATCACCATGTAACGTATAACGTTATATAGTATTACGTTATAACGTATAACGTTATATAGTATTACGTTATGACGTATAACGTTATATAGTATTACGTTATGACGCATAACGTTATATAGTATTACGTTATAACGTATAACGATATATAGTATTACGTTATGACGTATAACGTTATATAGTATTACGTTATAACGTATAACGTTATATAGTATTACGTTATGACGTATAACGTTATATAGTATTACGTTATAACGTATAACGTTATATAGTATCACCATGTAACGTATAACGTTATATAGTATTACGTTGTGACGTATAACGTTATATAGTATTACGTTATGACGTATAACGTTATATAGTATTACGTTATAACGTATAACGTTATATAGTATCACCATGTAACGTATAACGTTATATAGTATTACGTTGTGACGTATAACGTTATATAGTATTACGTTATAACGTATAACGTTATATAGTATTACGCTATAACGTATAACGATATATAGTATTACGTTATGACGTATAACGTTATATAGTATTACGTTATAACGTATAACGTTATATAGTATTAAGTTATAACGTATAACTTTATACAGTATTACGTTATAACGTATAACGTTATATAGTATTAAGTTATAACGTATAACGTTATATAGTATTACGTTATAGCGTTATATAGTATCACCATATAACGTATAACGTTATATAGTATTACGTTATAACGTATAACGTTGTATAGTATTACGTTATGATGTATAACGTTATATAGTATTACCATATAACGTATAACGTTATATACTATTACGTTATAACGTATAACGTTATATAGTATCACCATGTAACGTATAACGTTATATAGTATTACGTTATAACGTATAACGTTATATAGTATTACGTTATAACGTATAACGTTATATAGTATTACGTTATGACGTATAACGTTATACAGTATTACGTTATAACGTATAACGTTATATAGTATTACGTTATAACGTATAGCGTTATATAGTATTACGTTATAACGTATAACGTTATATAGTATTACGTTATATAGTATTACGTTATAACGTATAACGTTATATAGTATTACGCTATAACGTATAACGTTATATAGTATTACGTTATAACGTATAACATTTTATAGTATTACGTTATAACGTATAACGTTATATAGTATCACCATGTAACGTATAACGTTATATAGTATTACGTTATAACGTATAACGTTATATAGTATTACGTTATAACGTATAACGTTATATAGTATTACGTTATATCGTATAACGTTATATAGTATCACCATGTAACGTATAACGTTATATAGTATTAAGTTATAACATATAACTTTATATAGTATTACGTTATAACGTATAACGTTATATAGTATTACGTTATAACGTATAACTTTATATAGTCTTACGTTATAACGTATAACGTTATATAGTATTACGTTATAACGTATAACGTTATATAGTATTACGTTATAACGTATAACGTTATATAGTATTACGTTATAACGTATAACGTTATATAGTATTACGTTATAACGTATAACGTTATATAGTATTACGCTATAACGTATAACGTTATATAATATTACGTTATAACGTATAACGTTATATAGCATTACGTTATAACATTATATAGTATCACCATGTAACGTATAACGTTATATAGTATTACGTTATAACGTATAACGTTATATAGTATTACGTTATAACGTATAACGTTATATAGTATTACGTTATATCGTATAACGTTATATAGTATTACCATATAACGTATAACGTTATATAGTATAACGTTATATAGTATTACGTTATAACGTATAACGTTATATAACATTACGTTATAACGTTATATAGTATCACCATATAACGTATAACGCTATATAGTATTACGTTATAACGTATAACGTTATATAGTATTACGTTATAACGTATAACGTTATATAGTATTACGTTATATCGTATAACGTTATATAGTATTACGTTATAACGTATAACGTTATATAGTATTACGTTATGACGTATAACGTTATATAGTATTACGTTATAACGTATAACGTTATATAGTATCACCATGTAACGTATAACGTTATATAGTATTACGTTATAACGTATAACGTTATATAGTATTACGTTATGACGTATAACGTTATATAGTATTACGTTATGACGCATAACGTTATATAGTACTACGTTATAACGTATAACGATATATAGTATTACGTTATGACGTATAACGTTATATAGTATTACGTTATAACGTTATATAGTATCACCATATAACGTATAACGTTATATAGTATTACGTTATAACGTATAACGTTGTATAGTATTACGTTATGATGTATAACGTTATATAGTATTACCATATAACGTATAACGTTATATACTATTACGTTATAACGTATAACGTTATATAGTATCACCATGTAACGTATAACGTTATATAGTATTACGTTATAACGTATAACGTTATATAGTATTACGTTATAACGTATAACGTTATATAGTATTACGTTATGACGTATAACGTTATATAGTATTACCTTATAACGTATAACGTTATATAGTATTACGTTATAACGTATAACGTTATATAGTATTACCATATAACGTATAACGTTATATAGTATAACGTTATATAGTATTACGTTATATAGTATTACGTTATAACGTATAACGTTATATAACATTACGTTATAACGTTATATAGTATCACCATATAACGTATAACGTTATATAGTATTACGCTATAACGTATAACGATATATAGTATCACCATGTAACGTATAACGTTATATAGTATTAAGTTATAACATATAACTTTATATAGTATTACGTTATAACGTATAACGTTATATAGTATTACGTTATAACGTATAACGTTATATAGTATTACGTTATAACGTATAACGTTATATAGTATTACGCTATAACGTATAACGATATATAGTATCACCATGTAACGTATAACGTTATATAATATTACGTTATAACGTATAACGTTATATAGCATTACGTTATAACGTTATATAGTATCACCATATAACGTATAACATTATATAGTATTACGTTATAACGTATAACGTTATATAGCATTACGTTATAACGTTATATAGTATCACCATATAACGTATAACATTATATAGTATTACGTTATAACGTATAACGTTATATAGTATTACCTTATAACGTATAACGTTATATAGTATTACGTTATAACGTATAACGTTATATAGTATTACGTTATGACGTATAACGTTATATAGTATTACGTTATGACGTATAACGTTATATAGTATTACGTTATAACGTTATATAGTATCACCATATAACGTATAACGCTATATAGTATTACGTTATAACGTATAACGTTATATAGTATTACGTTATATCGTATAACGTTATATAGTATTACGCTATAACGTATAACGATATATAGTATCACCATGTAACGTATAACGTTATATAATATTACGTTATAACGTATAACGTTATATAGCATTACGTTATAACGTTATATAGTATCACCATATAACGTATAACATTATATAGTATTACGTTATAACGTATAACGTTATATAGCATTACGTTATAACGTTATATAGTATCACCATATAACGTATAACATTATATAGTATTACGTTATAACGTATAACGTTATATAGTATTACCTTATAACGTATAACGTTATATAGTATTACGTTATAACGTATAACGTTATATAGTATTACCATATAACGTATAACGTTATATAGTATAACGTTATATCGTATAACGTTATATAGTATTACGTTATAACGTATAACGTTATATAGTATTACGTTATAACGTATAACGTTATATAGTATTACGTTATAACGTATAACGTTATATAGTATTACGTTATGACGTATAACGTTATATAGTATTACGTTATATCGTATAACGTTATATAGTATTACGTTATAACGTATAACGTTATATAGTATTACGTTATAACGTATAACGTTATATAGTATTACGTTATAACGTATAACGTTATATAGTATTACGTTATGACGTATAACGTTATATAGTATTACGTTATAACGTATAACGTTATATAGTATCACCATGTAACGTATAACGTTATATAGTATTACGTTATAACGTATAACGTTATATAGTATTACGCTATAACGTATAACGATATATAGTATTACGTTATGACGTATAACGTTATATAGTATTACGTTATAACGTATAACGTTATATAGTATTAAGTTATAACGTATAACTTTATACAGTATTACGTTATAACGTATAACGTTATATAGTATTAAGTTATAACGTATAACGTTATATAGTATTACGTTATAACGTTATATAGTATCACCATATAACGTATATCGTTATATAGTATTACGTTATAACGTATAACGTTGTATAGTATTACGTTATGATGTATAACGTTATATAGTATTACCATATAACGTATAACGTTATATACTATTACGTTATAACGTATAACGTTATATAGTATCACCATGTAACGTATAACGTTATATAGTATTACGTTATAACGTATAACGTTATATAGTATTACGTTATAACGTATAACGTTATATAGTATTACGTTATGACGTATAACGTTATACAGTATTACGTTATAACGTATAACGTTATATAGTATTACGTTATGACGTATAACGTTATACAGTATTACGTTATAACGTATAACGTTATATAGTATTACGTTATAACGTATAACGTTATACAGTATTACGTTATAACGTATAACTTTATATAGTCTTACGTTATAACGTATAACGTTATATAGTATTACGTTATAACGTATAACGTTATATAGTATTACGTTATAACGTATAACGTTATATAGTATTACCATATAACGTATAACGTTATATGGTATAACGTTATATAGTATTACGTTATAACGTATAACGTTATATAGCATTACGTTATAACGTTATATAGTATCACCATATAACGTATAACGTTATATAGTATTACGTTATAACGTATAACGTTATATAGTATTACGTTATAACGTATAACGTTATATAGCATTACGTTATAACGTTACATAGTATCACCATATAACGTATAACGTTATATAGTATTACGTTATAACGTATAACGTTATATAGTATTACGTTATAACGTATAACGTTATATAGTATTACGTTATAACGTATAACGTTATATAGTATTACGTTATAACGTATAACTTTATGTAGTATTACGTTATAACGTATAACGTTATATAGTATTACCATATAACGTATAACGTTATATAGTATTATGTTATAACGTATAACGTTTTATAGTATTACGTTATAACGTATAACGTTATACAGTATTACGTTATAACGTATAACGTTATATAGTATTACGTTATAACGTATAACGTTATATAGTATTACGTTATAACGTATAACGTTATATAGTATTACGCTATAACGTATAACGTTATATAGTATTACGTTATAACGTATAACATTTTATAGTATTACGTTATAACGTATAACGTTATATAGTATCACCATGTAACGTATAACGTTATATAGTATTACGTTATAACGTATAACGTTATATAGTATTACGTTATAACGTATAACGTTATATAGTATTACGTTATATCGTATAACGTTATATAGTATTACGTTATAACGTATAACGTTATATAGTATTACGTTATAACGTATAACGTTATATAGTATTACGTTATAACGTATAACGTTATATAGTATTACGTTATGACGTATAACGTTATATAGTATTACCATATAACGTATAACGTTATTTACTATTACGTTATAACGTATAACGTTATATAGTATTACGTTATGACGTATAACGTTATATAGTATTACGTTATGACGTATAACGTTATATAGTATTACGTTATAACGTATAACGTTATATAGTATTACGTTATAACGTATAACGTTATATAACATTACGTTATAACGTTATATAGTATCACCATATAACGTATAACGCTATATAGTATTACGTTATAACGTATAACGTTATATAGTATTACGTTATAACGTATAACCTTATATAGTATTACGTTATATCGTATAACGTTATATAGTATTACGTTATAACGTATAACGTTATATAGTATTACGTTATAACGTATAACGTTATATAGTATTACGTTATAACGTATAACGATATATAGTATCACCATGTAACGTATAACGTTATATAGTATTAAGTTATAACATATAACTTTTTATAGTATTACGTTATAACGTATAACGTTATATAGTATTACGCTATAACGTATAACGATATATAGTATCACCATGTAACGTATAACGTTATATAATATTACGTTATAACGTATAACGTTATATAGCATTACGTTATAACGTTATATAGTATCACCATATAACGTATAACTTTATATAGTATTACGTTATAACGTATAACGTTATATAGTATTACCTTATAACGTATAACGTTATATAGTATTACGTTATAACGTATAACGTTATATAGTATTACCATATAACGTATAACGTTATATAGTATAACGTTATATAGTATTACGTTATATAGTATTACGTTATAACGTATAACGTTATATAACATTACGTTATAACGTTATATAGTATCACCATATAACGTATAACGCTATATAGTATTACGTTATAACGTATAACTATATATAGTATTACGTTATAACGTATAACGTTATATAGTATTACGTTATATCGTATAACGTTATATAGTATTACGTTATAACGTATAACGTTATATAGTATTACGTTATGACGTATAACGTTATATAGTATTACGTTATGACGTATAACGTTATATAGTATTACGTTATAACGTATAACGTTATATAGTATCACCATGTAACGTATAACGTTATATAGTATTACGTTATAACGTATAACGTTATATAGTATTACGTTATGACGTATAACGTTATATAGTATTACGTTATAACGTATAACGTTATATAGTATTACGTTATAACGTATAACGTTATATAGTATCACCATGTAACGTATAACGTTGTATAGTATTAAGTTATAACGTATAACTTTATATAGTATTACGTTATAACGTATAACGTTATATAGTATTACGTTATAACGTATAACGTTATATAGTATTACGTTATAACGTATAACGATATATAGTATCACCATGTAACGTATAACGTTGTATAGTATTAAGTTATAACGTATAACTTTATATAGTATTACGTTATAACGTATAACGTTATATAGTATTACGATGTGACGTATAACGTTATATAGTATTACGTTATAACGTATAACGTTATATAGTTTTACGTTGTGACGTATAACGTTATATAGTATTACGTTATGACGTATAACGTTATATAGTATTACGTTATAACGTATAACGTTATATAGTATTACGTTATAACGTTATATAGTATCACCATATAACGTATAACATTATGTAGTATTACGTTATAACGTATAACGTTATATAGTATTACGTTATGACGTATAACGTTATATAGTATTACGTTATAACGTATAACATTATATAGTATTACGCTATAACGTATAACGGTATATAGTATCACCATGTAACGTTAAACGTTATATAGTATTAAGTTATAACGTATAACTTTATATAGTATTGCGTTATAACGTATAACGTTATATAGTATTACGTTGTAACGTGTAGCGTTATATAGTATTACGTTATAACGTATAGCGTTATATAGTATTACGTTATAACGTATAACGGTATATAGTATCACCATGTAACGTTAAACGTTATATAGTATTAAGTTATAACGTATAACTTTATATAGTATTACGTTATAACGTATAACGTTATATAGTATTACGTTATAACGTATAACGTTATATAGTATCACCATGTAACGTATAACGCTATATAGTATTAAGTTATAACGTATAACGTTATACAGTATTACGTTATAACGTATAACGTTATATAGTATTACGTTATAACGTATAACGTTATATAGTATTACGTTATAACGTTATATAGTATCACCATATAACGTATAACGTTATATAGTATTACGTTATATCGTATACCGTTATATAGTATTACGTTATAACGTATAACGTTATACAGTATTACGTTATAACGTATAACGTTATATAGTATTACGTTATAACGTATAACGTTATATAGTATTACCATATAACGTATAACGTTATATAGTATTACGTTATAACGTATAACGTTATATAGTATTACATTGTGACGTATAACGTTATATAGTATTACGTTATAACGTATAGCGTTATATAGTATTACGTTATAACGTTATATAGTATCACCATATAACGTATAACGTTATATAGTATTACCATATAACGTATAACTTTATGTAGTATTACGTTATAACGTATAACGTTATATAGTATTACGTTATAACGTATAACTTTATGTAGTATTACGTTATAACGTATAACGTTATATAGTATTACCATATAACGTATAACGTTATATAGTATTACGTTATAACGTATAACGTTATATAGTATTACGATGTGACGTATAACGTTATATAGTATTACGTTATAACGTATAACGTTATATAGTTTTACGTTGTGACGTATAACGTTATATAGTATTACGTTATGACGTATAACGTTATATAGTATTACGTTATAACGTATAACGTTATATAGTATTACGTTATAACGTTATATAGTATCACCATATAACGTATAACGTTATATAGTATTACGTTATAACGTATAACGTTATATAGTATTACGTTATGACGTATAACTTTATTTAGTATTACGTTATAACGTATAACGTTATATAGTATTACGTTGTAACGTGTAGCGTTATATAGTATTACGTTATAACGTATGACGTTATATAGTATTACGTTATAATGTATAACGTTATATAGTATCACCATGTAACGTATAACGTTGTATAGTATTAAGTTATAACGTATAACTTTATATAGTATTACGTTATAACGTATAACGTTATATAGTATTACGTTATAACGTATAACGTTATATAGTATTACGTTATAACGTATAACGATATATAGTATCACCATGTAACGTATAACGTTGTATAGTATTAAGTTATAACGTATAACTTTATATAGTATTACGTTATAACGTATAACGTTATATAGTATTACGTTATAACGTATAACGTTATATAGTATCACCATGTAACGTATAACGCTATATAGTATTACGTTATAACGTATAACGTTATACAGTATTACGTTATAACGTATAACGTTATATAGTATTACGTTATATCGTATACCGTTATATAGTATTACGTTATAACGTATAACGTTATACAGTATTACGTTATAACGTATAACGTTATATAGTATTACGTTATAACGTATAACGTTATATAGTATTACCATATAACGTATAACGTTATATAGTATTACGTTATAACGTATAACGTTATATAGTATTACATTGTGACGTATAACGTTATATAGTATTACGTTATAACGTATAGCGTTATATAGTATTACGTTATAACGTTATATAGTATCACCATATAACGTATAACGTTATATAGTATTACCATATAACGTATAACTTTATGTAGTATTACGTTATAACGTATAACGTTATATAGTATTACGTTATAACGTATAACTTTATGTAGTATTACGTTATAACGTATAACGTTATATAGTATTACCATATAACGTATAACGTTATATAGTATTACGTTATAACGTATAACGTTATATAGTATTACGATGTGACGTATAACGTTATATAGTATTACGTTATAACGTATAACGTTATATAGTTTTACGTTGTGACGTATAACGTTATATAGTATTACGTTATGACGTATAACGTTATATAGTATTACGTTATAACGTATAACGTTATATAGTATTACGTTATAACGTTATATAGTATCACCATATAACGTATAACGTTATATAGTATTACGTTATAACGTATAACGTTATATAGTATTACGTTATGACGTATAACTTTATTTAGTATTACGTTATAACGTATAACGTTATATAGTATTACGTTATAACGTATAACGTTATACAGTATTACGTTATAACGTATAACGTTATATAGTATTACGTTATAACGTATAACGTTATATAGTATTACCATATAACGTATAACGTTATATAGTATTACGTTATAACGTATAACGTTATATAGTATTACGTTATAACGTATAACGTTATATAGTATTACGATGTGACGTATAACGTTATATAGTATTACGTTATAACGTATAACGTTATATAGTTTTACGTTGTGACGTATAACGTTATATAGTATTACGTTATGACGTATAACGTTATATAGTATTACGTTATAACGTATAACGTTATATAGTATTACGTTATAACGTTATATAGTATCACCATATAACGTATAACATTATGTAGTATTACGTTATAACGTATAACGTTATATAGTATTACGTTATGACGTATAACGTTATATAGTATTACGTTATAACGTATAACATTATATAGTATTACGCTATAACGTATAACGGTATATAGTATCACCATGTAACGTTAAACGTTATATAGTATTAAGTTATAACGTATAACTTTATATAGTATTACGTTATAACGTATAACGTTATATAGTATTACGTTGTAACGTGTAGCGTTATATAGTATTACGTTATAACGTATAACGTTATATAGTATTACGTTATAACGTATAACGGTATATAGTATCACCATGTAACGTTAAACGTTATATAGTATTAAGTTATAACGTATAACTTTATATAGTATTACGTTATAACGTATAACGTTATATAGTATTACGTTATAACGTATAACGTTATATAGTATCACCATGTAACGTATAACGCTATATAGTATTAAGTTATAACGTATAACGTTATACAGTATTACGTTATAACGTATAACGTTATATAGTATTACGTTATAACGTATAACGTTATATAGTATTACGTTATAACGTTATATAGTATCACCATATAACGTATAACGTTATATAGTATTACGTTATATCGTATACCGTTATATAGTATTACGTTATAACGTATAACGTTATACAGTATTACGTTATAACGTATAACGTTATATAGTATTACGTTATAACGTA
This sequence comes from Bombus flavifrons, assembly GCF_040668555.2. Classification (NCBI taxonomy): domain Eukaryota; kingdom Metazoa; phylum Arthropoda; class Insecta; order Hymenoptera; family Apidae; genus Bombus; species Bombus flavifrons. The sequence continues at coordinate 31,052 of NW_027184879.1, forward strand.
TAACGTTATATAGTATTACCATATAACGTATAACGTTATATAGTATTACGTTATAACGTATAACGTTATATAGTATTACATTGTGACGTATAACGTTATATAGTATTACGTTATAACGTATAGCGTTATATAGTATTACGTTATAACGTTATATAGTATCACCATATAACGTATAACGTTATATAGTATTACCATATAACGTATAACTTTATGTAGTATTACGTTATAACGTATAACGTTATATAGTATTACGTTATAACGTATAACTTTATGTAGTATTACGTTATAACGTATAACGTTATATAGTATTACCATATAACGTATAACGTTATATAGTATTACGTTATAACGTATAACGTTATATAGTATTACGATGTGACGTATAACGTTATATAGTATTACGTTATAACGTATAACGTTATATAGTTTTACGTTGTGACGTATAACGTTATATAGTATTACGTTATGACGTATAACGTTATATAGTATTACGTTATAACGTATAACGTTATATAGTATTACGTTATAACGTTATATAGTATCACCATATAACGTATAACGTTATATAGTATTACGTTATAACGTATAACGTTATATAGTATTACGTTATGACGTATAACTTTATTTAGTATTACGTTATAACGTATAACGTTATATAGTATTACGTTGTAACGTGTAGCGTTATATAGTATTACGTTATAACGTATGACGTTATATAGTATTACGTTATAATGTATAACGTTATATAGTATCACCATGTAACGTATAACGTTGTATAGTATTAAGTTATAACGTATAACTTTATATAGTATTACGTTATAACGTATAACGTTATATAGTATTACGTTATAACGTATAACGTTATATAGTATTACGTTATAACGTATAACGATATATAGTATCACCATGTAACGTATAACGTTGTATAGTATTACGTTGTAACGTGTAGCGTTATATAGTATTACGTTATAACGTATAACGTTATATAGTATTACCATATAACGTATAACGTTATATAGTATTACGTTATAACGTATAACGTTATATAGTATTACGTTATAACGTATAACTTTATGTAGTATTACGTTATAACGTATAACGTTATATAGTATTACCATATAACGTATAACGTTATATAGTATTACGTTATAACGTATAACGTTATATAGTATTACGATGTGACGTATAACGTTATATAGTATTACGTTATAACGTATAACGTTATATAGTTTTACGTTGTGACGTATAACGTTATATAGTATTACGTTATGACGTATAACGTTATATAGTATTACGTTATGACGTATAACGTTATATAGTATTACGTTATAACGTATAACGTTATATAGTATTACGTTATAACGTTATATAGTATCACCATATAACGTATAACGTTATATAGTATTACGTTATAACGTATAACGTTATATAGTATTACGTTATGACGTATAACTTTATTTAGTATTACGTTATAACGTATAACGTTATATAGTATTACGTTGTAACGTGTAGCGTTATATAGTATTACGTTATAACGTATGACGTTATATAGTATTACGTTATAATGTATAACGTTATATAGTATCACCATGTAACGTATAACGTTGTATAGTATTAAGTTATAACGTATAACTTTATATAGTATTACGTTATAACGTATAACGTTATATAGTATTACGTTATAACGTATAACGTTATATAGTATTACGTTATAACGTATAACGATATATAGTATCACCATGTAACGTATAACGTTGTATAGTATTAAGTTATAACGTATAACTTTATATAGTATTACGTTATAACGTATAACGTTATATAGTATTACGTTATAACGTATAACGTTATATAGTATCACCATGTAACGTATAACGCTATATAGTATTACGTTATAACGTATAACGTTATACAGTATTACGTTATAACGTATAACGTTATATAGTATTACGTTATATCGTATACCGTTATATAGTATTACGTTATAACGTATAACGTTATACAGTATTACGTTATAACGTATAACGTTATATAGTATTACGTTATAACGTATAACGTTATATAGTATTACCATATAACGTATAACGTTATATAGTATTACGTTATAACGTATAACGTTATATAGTATTACATTGTGACGTATAACGTTATATAGTATTACGTTATAACGTATAGCGTTATATAGTATTACGTTATAACGTTATATAGTATCACCATATAACGTATAACGTTATATAGTATTACCATATAACGTATAACTTTATGTAGTATTACGTTATAACGTATAACGTTATATAGTATTACGTTATAACGTATAACTTTATGTAGTATTACGTTATAACGTATAACGTTATATAGTATTACCATATAACGTATAACGTTATATAGTATTACGTTATAACGTATAACGTTATATAGTATTACGATGTGACGTATAACGTTATATAGTATTACGTTATAACGTATAACGTTATATAGTTTTACGTTGTGACGTATAACGTTATATAGTATTACGTTCTGACGTATAACGTTATATAGTATTACGTTATAACGTATAACGTTATATAGTATTACGTTATAACGTTATATAGTATCACCATATAACGTATAACGTTATATAGTATTACGTTATAACGTATAACGTTATATAGTATTACGTTATGACGTATAACTTTATTTAGTATTACGTTATAACGTATAACGTTATATAGTATTACGTTATAACGTATAACGTTATACAGTATTACGTTATAACGTATAACGTTATATAGTATTACGTTATAACGTATAACGTTATATAGTATTACCATATAACGTATAACGTTATATAGTATTACGTTATAACGTATAACGTTATATAGTATTACGTTATAACGTATAACGTTATATAGTATTACGATGTGACGTATAACGTTATATAGTATTACGTTATAACGTATAACGTTATATAGTTTTACGTTGTGACGTATAACGTTATATAGTATTACGTTATGACGTATAACGTTATATAGTATTACGTTATAACGTATAACGTTATATAGTATTACGTTATAACGTTATATAGTATCACCATATAACGTATAACATTATGTAGTATTACGTTATAACGTATAACGTTATATAGTATTACGTTATGACGTATAACGTTATATAGTATTACGTTATAACGTATAACATTATATAGTATTACGCTATAACGTATAACGGTATATAGTATCACCATGTAACGTTAAACGTTATATAGTATTAAGTTATAACGTATAACTTTATATAGTATTACGTTATAACGTATAACGTTATATAGTATTACGTTGTAACGTGTAGCGTTATATAGTATTACGTTATAACGTATAACGTTATATAGTATTACGTTATAACGTATAACGGTATATAGTATCACCATGTAACGTTAAACGTTATATAGTATTAAGTTATAACGTATAACTTTATATAGTATTACGTTATAACGTATAACGTTATATAGTATTACGTTATAACGTATAACGTTATATAGTATCACCATGTAACGTATAACGCTATATAGTATTAAGTTATAACGTATAACGTTATACAGTATTACGTTATAACGTATAACGTTATATAGTATTACGTTATAACGTATAACGTTATATAGTATTACGTTATAACGTTATATAGTATCACCATATAACGTATAACGTTATATAGTATTACGTTATATCGTATACCGTTATATAGTATTACGTTATAACGTATAACGTTATACAGTATTACGTTATAACGTATAACGTTATATAGTATTACGTTATAACGTATAACGTTATATAGTATTACCATATAACGTATAACGTTATATAGTATTACGTTATAACGTATAACGTTATATAGTATTACATTGTGACGTATAACGTTATATAGTATTACGTTATAACGTATAGCGTTATATAGTATTACGTTATAACGTTATATAGTATCACCATATAACGTATAACGTTATATAGTATTACCATATAACGTATAACTTTATGTAGTATTACGTTATAACGTATAACGTTATATAGTATTACGTTATAACGTATAACTTTATGTAGTATTACGTTATAACGTATAACGTTATATAGTATTACCATATAACGTATAACGTTATATAGTATTACGTTATAACTTATAACGTTATATAGTATTACGATGTGACGTATAACGTTATATAGTATTACGTTATAACGTATAACGTTATATAGTTTTACGTTGTGACGTATAACGTTATATAGTATTACGTTATGACGTATAACGTTATATAGTATTACGTTATAACGTATAACGTTATATAGTATTACGTTATAACGTTATATAGTATCACCATATAACGTATAACGTTATATAGTATTACGTTATAACGTATAACGTTATATAGTATTACCATATAACGTATAACGTTATATAGTATTACGTTATAACGTATAACGTTATATAGTATTACATTGTGACGTATAACGTTATATAGTATTACGTTATAACGTATAGCGTTATATAGTATTACGTTATAACGTTATATAGTATCACCATATAACGTATAACGTTATATAGTATTACCATATAACGTATAACTTTATGTAGTATTACGTTATAACGTATAACGTTATATAGTATTACGTTATAACGTATAACTTTATGTAGTATTACGTTATAACGTATAACGTTATATAGTATTACCATATAACGTATAACGTTATATAGTATTACGTTATAACGTATAACGTTATATAGTATTACGATGTGACGTATAACGTTATATAGTATTACGTTATAACGTATAACGTTATATAGTTTTACGTTGTGACGTATAACGTTATATAGTATTACGTTATGACGTATAACGTTATATAGTATTACGTTATAACGTATAACGTTATATAGTATTACGTTATAACGTTATATAGTATCACCATATAACGTATAACGTTATATAGTATTACGTTATAACGTATAACGTTATATAGTATTACGTTATGACGTATAACTTTATTTAGTATTACGTTATAACGTATAACGTTATATAGTATTACGTTGTAACGTGTAGCGTTATATAGTATTACGTTATAACGTATGACGTTATATAGTATTACGTTATAATGTATAACGTTATATAGTATCACCATGTAACGTATAACGTTGTATAGTATTAAGTTATAACGTATAACTTTATATAGTATTACGTTATAACGTATAACGTTATATAGTATTACCATATAACGTATAACTTTATGTAGTATTACGTTATAACGTATAACGTTATATAGTATTACGTTATAACGTATAACTTTATGTAGTATTACGTTATAACGTATAACGTTATATAGTATTACCATATAACGTATAACGTTATATAGTATTACGTTATAACGTATAACGTTATATAGTATTACGATGTGACGTATAACGTTATATAGTATTACGTTATAACGTATAACGTTATATAGTTTTACGTTGTGACGTATAACGTTATATAGTATTACGTTATGACGTATAACGTTATATAGTATTACGTTATAACGTATAACGTTATATAGTATTACGTTATAACGTTATATAGTATCACCATATAACGTATAACGTTATATAGTATCACCATGTAACGTATAACGCTATATAGTATTACGTTATAACGTATAACGTTATACAGTATTACGTTATAACGTATAACGTTATATAGTATTACGTTATATCGTATACCGTTATATAGTATTACGTTATAACGTATAACGTTATACAGTATTACGTTATAACGTATAACGTTATATAGTATTACGTTATAACGTATAACGTTATATAGTATTACCATATAACGTATAACGTTATATAGTATTACGTTATAACGTATAACGTTATATAGTATTACATTGTGACGTATAACGTTATATAGTATTACGTTATAACGTATAGCGTTATATAGTATTACGTTATAACGTTATATAGTATCACCATATAACGTATAACGTTATATAGTATTACCATATAACGTATAACTTTATGTAGTATTACGTTATAACGTATAACGTTATATAGTATTACGTTATAACGTATAACTTTATGTAGTATTACGTTATAACGTATAACGTTATATAGTATTACCATATAACGTATAACGTTATATAGTATTACGTTATAACGTATAACGTTATATAGTATTACGATGTGACGTATAACGTTATATAGTATTACGTTATAACGTATAACGTTATATAGTTTTACGTTGTGACGTATAACGTTATATAGTATTACGTTATGACGTATAACGTTATATAGTATTACGTTATAACGTATAACGTTATATAGTATTACGTTATAACGTTATATAGTATCACCATATAACGTATAACGTTATATAGTATTACGTTATAACGTATAACGTTATATAGTATTACGTTATGACGTATAACTTTATTTAGTATTACGTTATAACGTATAACGTTATATAGTATTACGTTATAACGTATAACGTTATACAGTATTACGTTATAACGTATAACGTTATATAGTATTACGTTATAACGTATAACGTTATATAGTATTACCATATAACGTATAACGTTATATAGTATTACGTTATAACGTATAACGTTATATAGTATTACGTTATAACGTATAACGTTATATAGTATTACGATGTGACGTATAACGTTATATAGTATTACGTTATAACGTATAACGTTATATAGTTTTACGTTGTGACGTATAACGTTATATAGTATTACGTTATGACGTATAACGTTATATAGTATTACGTTATAACGTATAACGTTATATAGTATTACGTTATAACGTTATATAGTATCACCATATAACGTATAACATTATGTAGTATTACGTTATAACGTATAACGTTATATAGTATTACGTTATGACGTATAACGTTATATAGTATTACGTTATAACGTATAACATTATATAGTATTACGCTATAACGTATAACGGTATATAGTATCACCATGTAACGTTAAACGTTATATAGTATTAAGTTATAACGTATAACTTTATATAGTATTACGTTATAACGTATAACGTTATATAGTATTACGTTGTAACGTGTAGCGTTATATAGTATTACGTTATAACGTATAACGTTATATAGTATTACGTTATAACGTATAACGGTATATAGTATCACCATGTAACGTTAAACGTTATATAGTATTAAGTTTATTAAGTTATAACGTATAACTTTATATAGTATTACGTTATAACGTATAACGTTATATAGTATTACGTTATAACGTATAACGTTATATAGTATCACCATGTAACGTATAACGCTATATAGTATTAAGTTATAACGTATAACGTTATACAGTATTACGTTATAACGTATAACGTTATATAGTATTACGTTATAACGTATAACGTTATATAGTATTACGTTATAACGTTATATAGTATCACCATATAACGTATAACGTTATATAGTATTACGTTATATCGTATACCGTTATATAGTATTACGTTATAACGTATAACGTTATACAGTATTACGTTATAACGTATAACGTTATATAGTATTACGTTATAACGTATAACGTTATATAGTATTTACCATATAACGTATAACGTTATATAGTATTACGTTATAACGTATAACGTTATATAGTTTACATTGTGACGTATAACGTTATATAGTATTACGTTATAACGTATAGCGTTATATAGTATTACGTTATAACGTTATATAGTATCACCATATAACGTATAACGTTATATAGTATTACCATATAACGTATAACTTTATGTAGTATTACGTTATAACGTATAACGTTATATAGTATTACGTTATAACGTATAACTTTATGTAGTATTACGTTATAACGTATAACGTTATATAGTATTACCATATAACGTATAACGTTATATAGTATTACGTTATAACGTATAACGTTATATAGTATTACGATGTGACGTATAACGTTATATAGTATTACGTTATAACGTATAACGTTATTAGTTTTACGTTGTGACGTATAACGTTATATAGTATTACGTTATGACGTATAACGTTATATAGTATTACGTTATAACGTATAACGTTATATAGTATTACGTTATAACGTTATATAGTATCACCATATAACGTATAACGTTATATAGTATTACGTTATAAACGTATAACGTTATATAGTATTACGTTATGACGTATAACTTTATTTAGTATTACGTTATAACGTATAACGTTATATAGTATTACGTTGTAACGTGTAGCGTTATATAGTATTACGTTATAACGTATGACGTTATATAGTATTACGTTATAATGTATAACGTTATATAGTATCACCATGTAACGTTAACGTATATAACGTTGTATAGTATAAGTTATAACGTATAACTTTATATAGTATTACGTTATAACGTATAACGTTATATAGTATTTACGTTATAACGTATAACGTTATATAGTATTACGTTATAACGTATAACGATATATAGTATCACCATGTAACGTATAACGTTGTATAGTATTAAGTTATAACGTATAACTTTATATAGTATTACGTTATAACGTATAACGTTATATAGTATTACGTTATAACGTATAACGGTTATATAGTATCACCATGTAACGTATAACGCTATATAGTATTACGTTATAACGTATAACGTTATACAGTATTACGTTATAACGTATAACGTTATATAGTATTACGTTATAACGTATAACGTTATATAGTATTACGTTATAACGTTATATAGTATCACCATATAACGTATAACGTTATATAGTATTACGTTATATCGTATAACGTTTATATAGTATTACGTTATAACGTATAACGTTATACAGTATTACGTTATAACGTATAACGTTATATAGTATTACGTTATAACGTATAAACGTTATATAGTATTACCATATAACGTATAACGTTTATATAGTATTACGTTATAACGTATAACGTTATATAGTATTACATTGTGACGTATAAACGTTTATATAGTATTACGTTATAACGTTATAACGTTATATAGTATTACGTTATAACGTTATATAGTATCACCATATAACGTATAACGTTATATAGTATTACCATATAACGTATAACTTTATGTAGTATTACGTTATAACGTATAACGTTATAATAGTATTACGTTATAACGTATAACTTTATGTAGTATTACGTTATAACGTATAACGTTTATATAGTATTTACCATATAACGTATAACGTTATATAGTATTACGTTATAACGTATGACGTTATATAGTATTACGATGTGACGTATAACGTTATATAGTATTACGTTATAACGTATAACGTTATATAGTTTTACGTTGTGACGTATAACGTTATATAGTATTACGTTATGACGTATAACGTTATATAGTATTACGTTATAACGTATAACGTTATATAGTATTACGTTATAACGTTATATAGTATCACCATATAACGTATAACATTATATAGTATTACGTTATAACGTATAACGTTATATAGTATTACGTTATGACGTATAACGTTATATAGTATTACGTTATAACGTATAACATTATATAGTATTACGCTATAACGTATAACGGTATATAGTATCACCATGTAACGTTAAACGTTATATAGTATTAAGTTATAACGTATAACTTTATATAGTATTACGTTATAACGTATAACGTTATATAGTATTACGTTGTAACGTGTAGCGTTATATAGTATTACGTTATAACGTATAACGTTATATAGTATTACGTTTATAACGTATAACGGTATACAGTATCACCATGTATTAAGTTATAACGTATAACTTTATATAGTATTACGTTATAACGTATAACGTTATATAGTATTAAGTTATAACGTATTACGTTATATAGTATTACGTTATAACGTTAGATAGTATCACCATGTAACGTATAACGTTATATAGTATTACGTTATAACGTATAACGTTATATAGTATTACGTTATGACGTATAACGTTATATAGTATTACCATATAACGTATAACGTTATTTACTATTACGTTATAACGTATAACGTTATATAGTATCACCATGTAACGTATAACGCTATATAGTATTACGTTATAACGTATAACGTTATACAGTATTACGTTATAACGTATAACGTTATATAGTATTACGTTATAACGTATAACGTTATATAGTATTACGTTATAACGTTATATAGTATCACCATATAACGTACAACGTTATATAGTATTACGTTATAACGTATAACATTATATAGTATTACGTTATGACGTATAACGTTATAAAGTATTACCATATAACGTATAACGTTATATAGTATTACGTTATAACGTTATATAGTATCACCATATAACGTATAACGTTATATAGTATTACGTTATATCGTATAACGTTATATAGTATTACGTTATAACGTATAACGTTATATAGTATTACATTATAACGTATAACGTTATGTAGTATTACGTTATAACGTATAACGTTATGTAGTATTACGTTATAACGTATAACGTTATGTAGCATTACGTTATAACGTATAACGTTATATAGTATTACGTTATAACGTATAACTTTATGTAGTATTACGTTATAACGTATAACGTTATATAGTATTACCATATAACGTATAACGTTATATAGTATTATGTTATAACGTATAACGATTTATAGTATTACGTTATAACGTTATATAGTATCACCATATAACGTATAACGTTATATAGTATTACGTTATAACGTATAACTTTATGTAGTATTACGTTATAACGTATAACTTTATGTAGTATTACGTTATAACGTATAACGTTATATAGTATTACCATATAACGTATAACGTTATATAGTATTACGTTATAACGTATAACGTTATATAGTATTACGTTGTGACGTATAACGTTATATAGTATTACGTTATAACGTATAACGTTATATAGTTTTACGTTGTGACGTATAACGTTATATAGTATTACGTTATGACGTATAACGTTATATAGTATTACGCTATATCGTATAACGTTATATAGTATTACGTTATAACGTTATATAGTATCACCCTATAACGTATAACGTTATATAGTATTACGTTATAACGTATAACGTTATATAGTATTACGTTATGACGTATAACGTTATATAGTATTACGTTATAACGTATAACATTATATAGTATTACGCTATAACGTATAACGGTATATAGTATCACCATGTAACGTTAAACGTTATATAGTATCACCATATAACGTATAACGTTATATAGTATTACGTTATATCGTATAACGTTATATAGTATTACGTTATAACGTATAACGTTATACAGTATTACGTTATAACGTATAACGTTATATAGTATTACGTTATAACGTATAACGTTATACAGTATTACGTTATAACGTATAACGTTATATAGTATTACGTTATAACGTATAACGTTATATAGTATTACGTTATAACGTTATATAGTATCACCATATAACGTGTAACGTTATATAGTATTACGTTATATCGTATAACGTTATATAGTATTACGTTATAACGTATAACGTTATACAGTATTACGTTATAACGTATAACGTTATATAGTATTACGTTATAACGTATAACGTTATATAGTATTACCATATAACGTATAACGTTATATAGTATTACGTTATAACGTATAACGTTATATAGTATTACATTGTGACGTATAACGTTATATAGTATTACGTTATAACGTATAACGTTATATAGTATTACGTTATAACGTTATATAGTATCACCATATAACGTATAACGTTATATAGTATTACCATATAACGTATAACTTTATGTAGTATTACGTTATAACGTATAACGTTATATAGTATTACGTTATAACGTATAACTTTATGTAGTATTACGTTATAACGTATAACGTTATATAGTATTACCATATAACGTATAACGTTATATAGTATTACGTTATAACGTATGACGTTATATAGTATTACGATGTGACGTATAACGTTATATAGTATTACGTTATAACGTATAACGTTATATAGTTTTACGTTGTGACGTATAACGTTATATAGTATTACGTTATGACGTATAACGTTATATAGTATTACGTTATAACGTATAACGTTATATAGTATTACGTTATAACGTTATATAGTATCACCATATAACGTATAACATTATATAGTATTACGTTATAACGTATAACGTTATATAGTATTACGTTATGACGTATAACGTTATATAGTATTACGTTATAACGTATAACATTATATAGTATTACGCTATAACGTATAACGGTATATAGTATCACCATGTAACGTTAAACGTTATATAGTATTAAGTTATAACGTATAACTTTATATAGTATTACGTTATAACGTATAACGTTATATAGTATTACGTTGTAACGTGTAGCGTTATATAGTATTACGTTATAACGTATAACGTTATATAGTATTACGTTATAACGTATAACGGTATACAGTATCACCATGTAACGTTAAACGTTATATAGTATTAAGTTATAACGTATAACTTTATATAGTATTACGTTATAACGTATAACGTTATATAGTATTAAGTTATAACGTATTACGTTATATAGTATTACGTTATAACGTTAGATAGTATCACCATGTAACGTATAACGTTATATAGTATTACGTTATAACGTATAACGTTATATAGTATTACGTTATGACGTATAACGTTATATAGTATTACGTTATAACGTATAACATTATATAGTATTACGCTATAACGTATAACGGTATATAGTATCACCATGTAACGTTAAACGTTATATAGTATTAAGTTATAACGTATAACTTTATATAGTATTACGTTATAACGTATAACGTTATATAGTATTACGTTGTAACGTGTAGCGTTATATAGTATTACGTTATAACGTATAACGTTATATAGTATTACGTTATAACGTATAACGGTATACAGTATCACCATGTAACGTATAACGTTATATAGTATTACGTTATAACGTATAACTTTATGTAGTATTACGTTATAACGTATAACGTTATATAGTATTACCATATAACGTATAACGTTATATAGTATTATGTTATAACGTATAACGATTTATAGTATTACGTTATAACGTTATATAGTATCACCATATAACGTATAACGTTATATAGTATTACGTTATAACGTATAACTTTATGTAGTATTACGTTATAACGTATAACTTTATGTAGTATTACGTTATAACGTATAACGTTATATAGTATTACCATATAACGTATAACGTTATATAGTATTACGTTATAACGTATAACGTTATATAGTATTACGTTGTGACGTATAACGTTATATAGTATTACGTTATAACGTATAACGTTATATAGTTTTACGTTGTGACGTATAACGTTATATAGTATTACGTTATGACGTATAACGTTATATAGTATTACGCTATATCGTATAACGTTATATAGTATTACGTTATAACGTTATATAGTATCACCCTATAACGTATAACGTTATATAGTATTACGTTATAACGTATAACGTTATATAGTATTACGTTATGACGTATAACGTTATATAGTATTACGTTATAACGTATAACATTATATAGTATTACGCTATAACGTATAACGGTATATAGTATCACCATGTAACGTTAAACGTTATATAGTATTAAGTTATAACGTATAACTTTATATAGTATTACGTTATAACGTATAACGCTATATAGTATTAAGTTATAACGTATAACGTTATATAGTATTACGTTATAACGTTATATAGTACCACCATATAACGTATAACGTTATATAGTATTACGTTATAACGTATAACGTTATATAGTATTACGTTATGACGTATAACGTTATATAGTATTACCATATAACGTATAACGTTATTTACTATTACGTTATAACGTATAACGTTATATAGTACCACCATGTAACGTATAACGCTATATAGTATTACGTTATAACGTATAACGTTATACAGTATTACGTTATAACGTATAACGTTATATAGTATTACGTTATAACGTATAACGTTATATAGTATTACGTTATAACGTTATATAGTATCACCATATAACGTATAACGTTATATAGTATTACGTTATATCGTATAACGTTATATAGTATTACGTTATAACGTATAACGTTATACAGTATTACGTTATAACGTATAACGTTATATAGTATTACGTTATAACGTATAACGTTATATAGTATTACGTTATAACGTATAACGATATATAGTATCACCATGTAACGTATAACGTTGTATAGTATTAAGTTATAACGTATAACTTTATATAGTATTACGTTATAACGTATAACGTTATATAGTATTACGTTATAACGTATAACGTTATATAGTATCACCATGTAACGTATAACGCTATATAGTATTACGTTATAACGTATAACGTTATACAGTATTACGTTATAACGTATAACGTTATATAGTATTACGTTATAACGTATAACGTTATATAGTATTACGTTATAACGTTATATAGTATCACCATATAACGTATAACGTTATATAGTATTACGTTATATCGTATAACGTTATATAGTATTACGTTATAACGTATAACGTTATACAGTATTACGTTATAACGTATAACGTTATATAGTATTACGTTATAACGTATAACGTTATATAGTATTACCATATAACGTATAACGTTATATAGTATTACGTTATAACGTATAACGTTATATAGTATTACATTGTGACGTATAACGTTATATAGTATTACGTTATAACGTATAACGTTATATAGTATTACGTTATAACGTTATATAGTATCACCATATAACGTATAACGTTATATAGTATTACCATATAACGTATAACTTTATGTAGTATTACGTTATAACGTATAACGTTATATAGTATTACGTTATAACGTATAACTTTATGTAGTATTACGTTATAACGTATAACGTTATATAGTATTACCATATAACGTATAACGTTATATAGTATTACGTTATAACGTATAACGTTATATAGTACTACGATGTGACGTATAACGTTATATAGTATTACGTTATAACGTATAACGTTATATAGTTTTACGTTGTGACGTATAACGTTATATAGTAATACGTTATGACGTATAACGTTATATAGTATTACGTTATAACGTATAACGTTATATAGTATTACGTTATAACGTTATATAGTATCACCATATAACGTATAACATTATATAGTATTACGTTATAACGTATAACGTTATATAGTATTACGTTATGACGTATAACGTTATATAGTATTACGTTATAACGTATAACATTATATAGTATTACGCTATAACGTATAACGGTATATAGTATCACCATGTAACGTTAAACGTTATATAGTATTAAGTTATAACGTATAACTTTATATAGTATTACGTTATAACGTATAATGTTATATAGTATTAAGTTATAACGTATTACGTTATATAGTATTACGTTATAACGTTAGATAGTATCACCATGTAACGTATAACGTTATATAGTATTACGTTATAACGTATAACGTTATATAGTATTACGTTATGACGTATAACGTTATATAGTATTACCATATAACGTATAACGTTATTTACTATTACGTTATAACGTATAACGTTATATAGTATCACCATGTAACGTATAACGCTATATAGTATTACGTTATAACGTATAACGTTATACAGTATTACGTTATAACGTATAACGTTATATAGTATTACGTTATAACGTATAACGTTATATAGTATTACGTTATAACGTTTAACGTTATATAGTATTACCATATAACGTATAACGTTATATAGCATTACGGTATAACGTATAACGTTATATAGTATTACGTTATAACGTATAACATTATATAGTATTACGCTATAACGTATAACGATATATAGTATCACCATGTAACGTATAACGTTATATAGTATTACGTTATAACGTATAACATTATATAGTATTACGCTATAACGTATAACGATATATAGTATCACCATGTAACGTATAACGTTATATAGTATTAAGTTATAACGTATAACTTTATATAGTATTACGTTATAACGTATAACGTTATATAGTATTAAGTTATAACGTATAACGTTATATAGTATTACGTTATAACGTTATATAGTATCACCATATAACGTACAACGTTATATAGTATTACGTTATAACGTATAACATTATATAGTATTACGTTATGACGTATAACGTTATAAAGTATTACCATATAACGTATAACGTTATATAGTATTACGTTATAACGTTATATAGTATCACCATATAACGTATAACGTTATATAGTATTACGTTATATCGTATAACGTTATATAGTATTACGTTATAACGTATAACGTTATATTGTATTACATTATAACGTATAACGTTATGTAGTATTACGTTATAACGTATAACGTTATGTACTATTACGTTATAACGTATAACGTTATGTAGCATTACGTTATAACGTATAACGTTATATAGTATTACGTTATAACGTTATATAGTATCACCATATAACGTATAACGTTATATAGTATTTCGTTATATCGTATAACGTTATATAGTATTACGTTATAACGTATAACGTTATACAGTATTACGTTATAACGTA
The DNA here is from genome assembly GCF_040668555.2 of Bombus flavifrons. Lineage (NCBI taxonomy): Eukaryota > Metazoa > Arthropoda > Insecta > Hymenoptera > Apidae > Bombus > Bombus flavifrons. The sequence goes on from NW_027184879.1 coordinate 47,603, forward strand.
TAACGTTATATAGTATTACGTTATAACGTATAACTTTATGTAGTATTACGTTATAACGTATAACGTTATATAGTATTACCATATAACGTATAACGTTATATAGTATTATGTTATAACGTATAACGATTTATAGTATTACGTTATAACGTTATATAGTATCACCATATAACGTATAACGTTATATAGTATTACGTTATAACGTATAACTTTATGTAGTATTACGTTATAACGTATAACGTTATATAGTATTACCATATAACGTATAACGTTATATAGTATTACGTTATAACGTATAACGTTATATAGTATTACGTTGTGACGTATAACGTTATATAGTATTACGTTATAACGTATAACGTTATATAGTTTTACGTTGTGACGTATAACGTTATATAGTATTACGTTATGACGTATAACGTTATATAGTATTACGTTATAACGTATAACGTTATATAGTATTACGTTATAACTTTATATAGTATCACCATATAACGTATAACGTTATATAGTATTACGTTATAACGTATAACGTTATATAGTATTACGTTATGACGTATAACGTTATATAGTATTACGTTATAACGTATAACATTATATAGTATTACGCTATAACGTATAACGGTATATAGTATCACCATGTAACGTTAAACGTTATATAGTATTAAGTTATAACGTATAACTTTATATAGTATTACGTTATAACGTATAACGCTATATAGTATTAAGTTATAACGTATAACGTTATATAGTATTACGTTATAACGTTATATAGTACCACCATATAACGTATAACGTTATATAGTATTACGTTATAACGTATAACGTTATATAGTATTACGTTATGACGTATAACGTTATATAGTATTACCATATAACGTATAACGTTATTTACTATTACGTTATAACGTATAACGTTATATAGTATCACCATGTAACGTATAACGCTACATAGTATTACGTTATAACGTATAACGTTATACAGTATTACGTTATAACGTATAACGTTATATAGTATTACGTTATAACGTATAACGTTATATAGTATTACGTTATAACGTTATATAGTATCACCATATAACGTATAACGTTATATAGTATTACGTTATATCGTATAACGTTATATAGTATTACGTTATAACGTATAACGTTATACAGTATTACGTTATAACGTATAACGTTATATAGTATTACGTTATAACGTATAACGTTATATAGTATTACCATATAACGTATAACGTTATATAGTATTACGTTATAACGTATAACGTTATATAGTATTACATTGTGACGTATATCGTTATATAGTATTACGTTATAACGTATAACGTTATATAGTATTACGTTATAACGTTATATAGTATCACCATATAACGTATAACGTTATATAGTGTTACCATATAACGTATAACTTTATGTAGTATTACGTTATAACGTATAACGTTATATAGTATTACGTTATAACGTATAACTTTATGTAGTATTACGTTATAACGTATAACGTTATATAGTTTTACGTTGTGACGTATAACGTTATATAGTATTACGTTATGACGTATAACGTTATATAGTATTACGTTATAACGTTATATAGTACCACCATATAACGTATAACGTTATATAGTATTACGTTATAACGTATAACGTTATATAGTATTACGTTATGACGTATAACGTTATATAGTATTACCATATAACGTATAACGTTATTTACTATTACGTTATAACGTATAACGTTATATAGTATCACCATGTAACGTATAACGCTATATAGTATTACGTTATAACGTATAACTTTATGTAGTATTACGTTATAACGTATAACGTTATATAGTTTTACGTTGTGACGTATAACGTTATATAGTATTACGTTATGACGTATAACGTTATATAGTATTACGTTATAACGTATAACGTTATATAGTATTACGTTATGACGTATAACGTTATATAGTATTACCATATAACGTATAACGTTATTTACTATTACGTTATAACGTATAACGTTATATAGTATCACCATGTAACGTATAACGCTATATAGTATTACGTTATAACGTATAACGTTATATAGTATTACGTTATAACGTTATATAGTATCACCATATAACGTATAACGTTATATAGTATTACGTTATATCGTATAACGTTATATAGTATTACGTTATAACGTATAACGTTATACAGTATTACGTTATAACGTATAACGTTATATAGTATTACGTTATAACGTATAACGTTATATAGTATTACCATATAACGTATAACGTTATATAGTATTACGTTATAACGTATAACGTTATATAGTATTACATTGTGACGTATATCGTTATATAGTATTACGTTATAACGTATAACGTTATATAGTATTACGTTATAACGTTATATAGTATCACCATATAACGTATAACGTTATATAGTATTACCATATAACGTATAACTTTATGTAGTATTACGTTATAACGTATAACGTTATATAGTATTACGTTATAACGTATAACTTTATGTAGTATTACGTTATAACGTATAACGTTATATAGTTTTACGTTGTGACGTATAACGTTATATAGTATTACGTTATGACGTATAACGTTATATAGTATTACGTTATAACGTATAACGTTATATAGTATTACGTTATAACGTTATATAGTATCACCATATAACGTATAACGTTATATAGTATTACGTTATAACGTATAACGTTATATAGTATTACGTTATAACGTTATATAGTATCACCATATAACGTATAACGTTATATAGTATTACCATATAACGTATAACGTTATATAGTATTACGTTATAACGTATAACGTTATATAGTATTACATTGTGACGTATAACGTTATGTAGTATTACGTTATAACGTATAACGTTATATAGTATTACGTTATAACGTTATATAGTATCACCATATAACGTATAACGTTATATAGTATTACCATATAACGTATAACGTTATATAGTATTACGTTATAACGTATAACGTTATATAGTATTACGTTGTGACGTATAACGTTATATAGTATTACGTTATAACGTATAACGTTATATAGTTTTACGTTGTGACGTATAACGTTATATAGTATTACGTTATGACGTATAACGTTATATAGTATTACGTTATAACGTATAACGTTATATAGTATTACGTTATAACGTTATATAGTATCACCATATAACGTATAACGTTATATAGTATTACGTTATAACGTATAACGTTATATAGTATTACGTTATGACGTATAACGTTATATAGTATTACGTTATAACGTATAACATTATATAGTATTACGCTATAACGTATAACGGTATATAGTATCACCATGTAACGTTAAACGTTATATAGTATTAAGTTATAACGTATAACTTTATATAGTATTACGTTATAACGTATAACTTTATGTAGTATTACGTTATAACGTATAACGTTATATAGTATTACGTTATAACGTTATATAGTATCACCATATAACGTATAACGTTATATAGTATTACGTTATATCGTATAACGTTATATAGTATTACGTTATAACGTATAACGTTATACAGTATTACGTTATAACGTATAACGTTATATAGTATTACGTTATAACGTATAACGTTATATAGTATTACCATATAACGTATAACGTTATATAGTATTACGTTATAACGTATAACGTTATATAGTATTACATTGTGACGTATATCGTTATATAGTATTACGTTATAACGTATAACGTTATATAGTATTACGTTATAACGTTATATAGTATCACCATATAACGTATAACGTTATATAGTATTACCATATAACGTATAACTTTATGTAGTATTACGTTATAACGTATAACGTTATATAGTATTACGTTATAACGTATAACTTTATGTAGTATTACGTTATAACGTATAACGTTATATAGTTTTACGTTGTGACGTATAACGTTATATAGTATTACGTTATGACGTATAACGTTATATAGTATTACGTTATAACGTTATATAGTACCACCATATAACGTATAACGTTATACAGTATTACGTTATAACGTATAACGTTATATAGTATTACGTTATGACGTATAACGTTATATAGTATTACCATATAACGTATAACGTTATTTACTATTACGTTATAACGTATAACGTTATATAGTATCACCATGTAACGTATAACGCTATATAGTATTACGTTATAACGTATAACTTTATGTAGTATTACGTTATAACGTATAACGTTATATAGTTTTACGTTGTGACGTATAACGTTATATAGTATTACGTTATGACGTATAACGTTATATAGTATTACGTTATAACGTATAACGTTATATAGTATTACGTTATGACGTATAACGTTATATAGTATTACCATATAACGTATAACGTTATTTACTATTACGTTATAACGTATAACGTTATATAGTATCACCATGTAACGTATAACGCTATATAGTATTACGTTATAACGTATAACGTTATATAGTATTACGTTATAACGTTATATAGTATCACCATATAACGTATAACGTTATATAGTATTACGTTATATCGTATAACGTTATATAGTATTACGTTATAACGTATAACGTTATACAGTATTACGTTATAACGTATAACGTTATATAGTATTACGTTATAACGTATAACGTTATATAGTATTACCATATAACGTATAACGTTATATAGTATTACGTTATAACGTATAACGTTATATAGTATTACATTGTGACGTATATCGTTATATAGTATTACGTTATAACGTATAACGTTATATAGTATTACCATATAACGTATAACTTTATGTAGTATTACGTTATAACGTATAACGTTATATAGTATTACGTTATAACGTATAACTTTATGTAGTATTACGTTATAACGTATAACGTTATATAGTTTTACGTTGTGACGTATAACGTTATATAGTATTACGTTATGACGTATAACGTTATATAGTATTACGTTATAACGTATAACGTTATATAGTATTACGTTATAACGTTATATAGTATCACCATATAACGTATAACGTTATATAGTATTACGTTATAACGTATAACGTTATATAGTATTACGTTATAACGTTATATAGTATCACCATATAACGTATAACGTTATATAGTATTACCATATAACGTATAACGTTATATAGTATTACGTTATAACGTATAACGTTATATAGTATTACATTGTGACGTATAACGTTATGTAGTATTACGTTATAACGTATAACGTTATATAGTATTACGTTATAACGTTATATAGTATCACCATATAAAGTATAACGTTATATAGTATTACCATATAACGTATAACGTTATATAGTATTACGTTATAACGTATAACGTTATATAGTATTACGTTGTGACGTATAACGTTATATAGTATTACGTTATAACGTATAACGTTATATAGTTTTACGTTGTGACGTATAACGTTATATAGTATTACGTTATGACGTATAACGTTATATAGTATTACGTTATAACGTATAACGTTATATAGTATTACGTTATAACGTTATATAGTATCACCATATAACGTATAACGTTATATAGTATTACGTTATAACGTATAACGTTATATAGTATTACGTTATGACGTATAACGTTATATAGTATTACGTTATAACGTATAACATTATATAGTATTACGCTATAACGTATAACGGTATATAGTATCACCATGTAACGTTAAACGTTATATAGTATTAAGTTATAACGTATAACTTTATATAGTATTACGTTATAACGTATAACTTTATGTAGTATTACGTTATAACTTATAACGTTATATAGTATTACCATATAACGTATAACGTTATATAGTATTACGTTATAACGTATAACGTTATATAGTACTACGATGTGACGTATAACGTTATATAGTATTACGTTATAACGTATAACGTTATATAGTTTTACGTTGTGACGTATAACGTTATATAGTAATACGTTATGACGTATAACGTTATATAGTATTACGTTATAACGTATAACGTTATATAGTATTACGTTATAACGTTATATAGTATCACCATATAACGTATAACATTATATAGTATTACGTTATAACGTATAACGTTATATAGTATTACGTTATGACGTATAACGTTATATAGTATTACGTTATAACGTATAACATTATATAGTATTACGCTATAACGTATAACGGTATATAGTATCACCATGTAACGTTAAACGTTATATAGTATTAAGTTATAACGTATAACTTTATATAGTATTACGTTATAACGTATAACGTTATATAGTATTAAGTTATAACGTATTACGTTATATAGTATTACGTTATAACGTTAGATAGTATCACCATGTAACGTATAACGTTATATAGTATTACGTTATAACGTATAACGTTATATAGTATTACGTTATGACGTATAACGTTATATAGTATTACCATATAACGTATAACGTTATTTACTATTACGTTATAACGTATAACGTTATATAGTATCACCATGTAACGTATAACGCTATATAGTATTACGTTATAACGTATAACGTTATACAGTATTACGTTATAACGTATAACGTTATATAGTATTACGTTATAACGTATAACGTTATATAGTATTACGTTATAACGTTTAACGTTATATAGTATTACCATATAACGTATAACGTTATATAGCATTACGGTATAACGTATAACGTTATATAGTATTACGTTATAACGTATAACATTATATAGTATTACGCTATAACGTATAACGATATATAGTATCACCATGTAACGTATAACGTTATATAGTATTACGTTATAACGTATAACATTATATAGTATTACGCTATAACGTATAACGATATATAGTATCACCATGTAACGTATAACGTTATATAGTATTAAGTTATAACGTATAACTTTATATAGTATTACGTTATAACGTATAACGTTATATAGTATTAAGTTATAACGTATAACGTTATATAGTATTACGTTATAACGTTATATAGTATCACCATATAACGTACAACGTTATATAGTATTACGTTATAACGTATAACATTATATAGTATTACGTTATGACGTATAACGTTATAAAGTATTACCATATAACGTATAACGTTATATAGTATTACGTTATAACGTTATATAGTATCACCATATAACGTATAACGTTATATAGTATTACGTTATATCGTATAACGTTATATAGTATTACGTTATAACGTATAACGTTATATTGTATTACATTATAACGTATAACGTTATGTAGTATTACGTTATAACGTATAACGTTATGTACTATTACGTTATAACGTATAACGTTATGTAGCATTACGTTATAACGTATAACGTTATATAGTATTACGTTATAACGTTATATAGTATCACCATATAACGTATAACGTTATATAGTATTTCGTTATATCGTATAACGTTATATAGTATTACGTTATAACGTATAACGTTATACAGTATTACGTTATAACGTATAACGTTATATAGTATTACGTTATAACGTATAACTTTATGTAGTATTACGTTATAACGTATAACGTTATATAGTATTACCATATAACGTATAACGTTATATAGTATTATGTTATAACGTATAACGATTTATAGTATTACGTTATAACGTTATATAGTATCACCATATAACGTATAACGTTATATAGTATTACGTTATAACGTATAACTTTATGTAGTATTACGTTATAACGTATAACGTTATATAGTATTACCATATAACGTATAACGTTATATAGTATTACGTTATAACGTATAACGTTATATAGTATTACGTTGTGACGTATAACGTTATATAGTATTACGTTATAACGTATAACGTTATATAGTTTTACGTTGTGACGTATAACGTTATATAGTATTACGTTATGACGTATAACGTTATATAGTATTACGTTATAACGTATAACGTTATATAGTATTACGTTATAACGTTATATAGTATCACCATATAACGTATAACGTTATATAGTATTACGTTATAACGTATAACGTTATATAGTATTACGTTATGACGTATAACGTTATATAGTATTACGTTATAACGTATAACATTATATAGTATTACGCTATAACGTATAACGGTATATAGTATCACCATGTAACGTTAAACGTTATATAGTATTAAGTTATAACGTATAACTTTATATAGTATTACGTTATAACGTATAACGCTATATAGTATTAAGTTATAACGTATAACGTTATATAGTATTACGTTATAACGTTATATAGTACCACCATATAACGTATAACGTTATATAGTATTACGTTATAACGTATAACGTTATATAGTATTACGTTATGACGTATAACGTTATATAGTATTACCATATAACGTATAACGTTATTTACTATTACGTTATAACGTATAACGTTATATAGTATCACCATGTAACGTATAACGCTACATAGTATTACGTTATAACGTATAACGTTATACAGTATTACGTTATAACGTATAACGTTATATAGTATTACGTTATAACGTATAACGTTATATAGTATTACGTTATAACGTTATATAGTATCACCATATAACGTATAACGTTATATAGTATTACGTTATATCGTATAACGTTATATAGTATTACGTTATAACGTATAACGTTATACAGTATTACGTTATAACGTATAACGTTATATAGTATTACGTTATAACGTATAACGTTATATAGTATTACCATATAACGTATAACGTTATATAGTATTACGTTATAACGTATAACGTTATATAGTATTACATTGTGACGTATATCGTTATATAGTATTACGTTATAACGTATAACGTTATATAGTATTACGTTATAACGTTATATAGTATCACCATATAACGTATAACGTTATATAGTATTACCATATAACGTATAACTTTATGTAGTATTACGTTATAACGTATAACGTTATATAGTATTACGTTATAACGTATAACTTTATGTAGTATTACGTTATAACGTATAACGTTATATAGTTTTACGTTGTGACGTATAACGTTATATAGTATTACGTTATGACGTATAACGTTATATAGTATTACGTTATAACGTTATATAGTACCACCATATAACGTATAACGTTATATAGTATTACGTTATAACGTATAACGTTATATAGTATTACGTTATGACGTATAACGTTATATAGTATTACCATATAACGTATAACGTTATTTACTATTACGTTATAACGTATAACGTTATATAGTATCACCATGTAACGTATAACGCTATATAGTATTACGTTATAACGTATAACTTTATGTAGTATTACGTTATAACGTATAACGTTATATAGTTTTACGTTGTGACGTATAACGTTATATAGTATTACGTTATGACGTATAACGTTATATAGTATTACGTTATAACGTATAACGTTATATAGTATTACGTTATGACGTATAACGTTATATAGTATTACCATATAACGTATAACGTTATTTACTATTACGTTATAACGTATAACGTTATATAGTATCACCATGTAACGTATAACGCTATATAGTATTACGTTATAACGTATAACGTTATATAGTATTACGTTATAACGTTATATAGTATCACCATATAACGTATAACGTTATATAGTATTACGTTATATCGTATAACGTTATATAGTATTACGTTATAACGTATAACGTTATACAGTATTACGTTATAACGTATAACGTTATATAGTATTACGTTATAACGTATAACGTTATATAGTATTACCATATAACGTATAACGTTATATAGTATTACGTTATAACGTATAACGTTATATAGTATTACATTGTGACGTATATCGTTATATAGTATTACGTTATAACGTATAACGTTATATAGTATTACGTTATAACGTTATATAGTATCACCATATAACGTATAACGTTATATAGTATTACCATATAACGTATAACTTTATTTAGTATTACGTTATAACGTATAACGTTATATAGTATTACGTTATAACGTATAACTTTATGTAGTATTACGTTATAACGTATAACGTTATATAGTTTTACGTTGTGACGTATAACGTTATATAGTATTACGTTATGACGTATAACGTTATATAGTATTACGTTATAACGTATAACGTTATATAGTATTACGTTATAACGTTATATAGTATCACCATATAACGTATAACGTTATATAGTATTACGTTATAACGTATAACGTTATATAGTATTACGTTATAACGTTATATAGTATCACCATATAACGTATAACGTTATATAGTATTACCATATAACGTATAACGTTATATAGTATTACGTTATAACGTATAACGTTATATAGTATTACATTGTGACGTATAACGTTATGTAGTATTACGTTATAACGTATAACGTTATATAGTATTACGTTATAACGTTATATAGTATCACCATATAACGTATAACGTTATATAGTATTACCATATAACGTATAACGTTATATAGTATTACGTTATAACGTATAACGTTATATAGTATTACGTTGTGACGTATAACGTTATATAGTATTACGTTATAACGTATAACGTTATATAGTTTTACGTTGTGACGTATAACGTTATATAGTATTACGTTATGACGTATAACGTTATATAGTATTACGTTATAACGTATAACGTTATATAGTATTACGTTATAACGTTATATAGTATCACCATATAACGTATAACGTTATATAGTATTACGTTATAACGTATAACGTTATATAGTATTACGTTATGACGTATAACGTTATATAGTATTACGTTATAACGTATAACATTATATAGTATTACGCTATAACGTATAACGGTATATAGTATCACCATGTAACGTTAAACGTTATATAGTATTAAGTTATAACGTATAACTTTATATAGTATTACGTTATAACGTATAACGTTATATAGTATTAGGTTATAACGTATTTCGTTATATAGTATTACGTTATAACGTTATATAGTATCACCATATAACGTATAACGTTATATAGTATTACGTTATAACGTATAACGTTATATAGTATTACGTTATAACGTATAACGTTATATAGTATTACGCTATAACGTATAACGATATATAGTATCACCATGTAACGTATAACGTTATATAATATTACGTTATAACGTATAACGTTATATAGCATTACGTTATAACGTTATATAGTATCACCATATAACGTATAACTTTATATAGTATTACGTTATAACGTATAACGTTATATAGTATTACCTTATAACGTATAACGTTATATAGTATTACGTTATAACGTATAACGTTATATAGTATTACCATATAACGTATAACGTTATATAGTATAACGTTATATAGTATTACGTTATATAGTATTACGTTATAACGTATAACGTTATATAACATTACGTCATAACGTTATATAGTATCACCATATAACGTATAAAGCTATATAGTATTACGTTATAACGTATAACGTTATATAGTATTACGTTATAACGTATAACGTTATATAGTATTACGTTATATCGTATAACGTTATATAGTATTACGTTATAACGTATAACGTTATATAGTATTACGTTATAACGTATAACGTTATGTAGTATTACGTTATGACGTATAACGTTATATAGTATTACGTTATGACGTATAACGTTATATAGTATTACCATATAACGTATAACGTTATATACTATTACGTTATAACGTTATATAGTATCACCATATAACGTATAACGTTATATAGTATTACGTTGTAACGTATAACGTTATATAGTATTACGTTATAACGTATAACTTTATATATTATTACGTTATAACGTATAACGTTATATAGCATTACATTATAACGTATAACGTTATATAGTATAACGTTATAACGTATAACGTTATATAGTATTACGTTATAACGTTATATAGTATCACCATATAACGTATAACGTTATATAGTATTACGTTATAACGTATAACGTTATATAGTATTACGTTAGAACGTATAACGTTATATAGTATTACGTTATGACGTATAACGTTATATAGTACTACGTTATAACGTTATATAGTATCACCATATAACGTATAACGTTATATAGTATTACGTTATAACGTATAACGTTATATAGAATTACGTTATAACGTATAACGTTATATAGTATTACGTTATAACGTATAACGATATATAGTATCACCATGTAACGTATAACGTTATATAGTATTACGTTATAACGTATAACGTTATATAGTATTGCGTTATAACGTATAACGTTATATAGTATTACGATATAACGTATAACGTTATATAGTATTACCATATAACGTACAGCGTTATATAGTATTACGTTATAACGTTATATAGTATCACCATATAACGTATAACGTTATATAGTATTACGTTATAACGTATAACGTTATATAGTATTACGTTATAACGTATAACGTTATATAGTATTACGTTATAACGTATAACGTTATATAGTATTATGTTATAACGTATAACGTTATATAGTATCACCATATAACGTGTAACGTTATATAGTATTACGTTATAACGTATAACGTTATATAGTATTACGTTATAACGTATAAATTTTTATATAGTATTACGTTATGACGTATAACGTTATATAGTATTACGTTATAACGTATAACGTTATATAGTATTACGTTAGAACGTATAACGTTATATAGTATTACGTTATGACGTATAACGTTATATAGTACTACGTTATAACGTATAACGTTATATAGTATTACGTTGTAACGTATAACGTTATATAGTATTACGTTATAACGTATAACGTTATATAGTATTACGTTATAACGTATAACGTTATATAGTATTACGTTATAACGTATAACGTTATGTAGTATTACGTTATGACGTATAACGTTATATAGTATTACGTTATGACGTATAACGTTATATAGTATTACCATATAACGTATAACGTTATATACTATTACGTTATAACGTTATATAGTATCACCATATAACGTATAACGTTATATAGTATTACGTTGTAACGTATAACGTTATATAGTATTACGTTATAACGTATAACTTTATATATTATTACGTTATAACGTATAACGTTATATAGCATTACATTATAACGTATAACGTTATATAGTATAACGTTATAACGTATAACGTTATATAGTATTACGTTATAACGTTATATAGTATCACCATATAACGTATAACGTTATATAGTATTACGTTATAACGTATAACGTTATATAGTATTACGTTAGAACGTATAACGTTATATAGTATTACGTTATGACGTATAACGTTATATAGTACTACGTTATAACGTTATATAGTATCACCATATAACGTATAACGTTATATAGTATTACGTTATAACGTATAACGTTATATAGAATTACGTTATAACGTATAACGTTATATAGTATTACGTTATAACGTATAACGATATATAGTATCACCATGTAACGTATAACGTTATATAGTATTACGTTATAACGTATAACGTTATATAGTATTGCGTTATAACGTATAACGTTATATAGTATTACGATATAACGTATAACGTTATATAGTATTACCATATAACGTACAGCGTTATATAGTATTACGTTATAACGTTATATAGTATCACCATATAACGTATAACGTTATATAGTATTACGTTATAACGTATAACGTTATATAGTATTACGTTATAACGTATAACGTTATATAGTATTACGTTATAACGTATAACGTTATATAGTATTATGTTATAACGTATAACGTTATATAGTATCACCATATAACGTGTAACGTTATATAGTATTACGTTATAACGTATAACGTTATATAGTATTACGTTATAACGTATAAATTTTTATATAGTATTACGTTATGACGTATAACGTTATATAGTATTACGTTATAACGTATAACGTTATATAGTATTACGTTAGAACGTATAACGTTATATAGTATTACGTTATGACGTATAACGTTATATAGTACTACGTTATAACGTATAACGTTATATAGTATTACGTTGTAACGTATAACGTTATATAGTATTACGTTATAACGTATAACGTTATATAGTATTACGTTATAACGTTATATAGTATCACCATATAACGTATAACGTTATATAGTATTACGTTATAACGTATAACGTTATATAGAATTACGTTATAACGTATAACGTTATATAGTATTACGTTAAAACGTATAACTTTATATAGTATTACGTTATAACGTATAACGTTATATAGTATTACGTTATAACGTATAACGTTATATAGTATTACGTTATAACGTATAACGTTATATAGTATTACGTTAGAACGTATAACGTTATATAGTATTACGTTATGACGTATAACGTTATATAGTACTACGTTATAACGTATAACGTTATATAGTATAACGTTATAACGTATAACGTTATATAGTATTACGTTATAACGTATAACGTTATATAGTATTACGTTATAACGTATAACGATATATAGTATCACCATGTAACGTATAATGTTATATAGTATTACGTTATAACGTATAACGTTATATAGTATTGCGTTATAACGTATAACGTTATATAGTATTACGATATAACGTATAACGTTATATAGTATTACGTTATAACGTATAACGTTATATAGTATTACGTTATAACGTATAAATTTTTATATAGTATTACGTTATGACGTATAACGTTATATAGTATTACGTTATAACGTATAACGTTATATAGTATTACGTTAGAACGTATAACGTTATATAGTATTACGTTATGACGTATAACGTTATATAGTACTACGTTATAACGTATAACGTTATATAGTATTACGTTATAACGTATAACGTTATATAGTATTACGTTATAACGTATAACGTTATATAGTATTACGTTATAACGTTATATAGTATCACCATATAACGTATAACGTTATATAGTATTACGTTATAACGTATAACGTTATATAGTATAACGTTATAACGTATAACGTTATATAGTATTACGTTATAACGTATAACGTTATATAGTATCACCATGTAACGTATAACGTTATATAGTATTACGTTATAACGTATAACGTTATATAGTATTGCGTTATAACGTATAACGTTATATAGTATTACGATATAACGTATAACGTTATATAGTATTACCATATAACGTACAACGTTATATAGTATTACGTTATAACGTTATATAGTATCACCATATAACGTATAACGTTATATAGTATTACGTTATAACGTATAACGTTATATAGTATTACGTTATAACGTATAACGTTATATAGCATTACGTTATAACGTATAACGTTATATAGCATTACGTTATAACGTATAACGTTATATAGTACTACGTTATAACGTATAACGTTATATAGTATTTCGTTATGACGTATAACGTTATATAGTATTACGTTATAACGTATAACGTTATATAGTATTACGTTATAACGTATAACGTTATGTAGTATTACGTTATGACGTATAACGTTATATAGTATTACGTTATGACGTATAACGTTATATAGTATTACCATATAACGTATAACGTTATATACTATTACGTTATAACGTTATATAGTATCACCATATAACGTATAACGTTATATAGTATTACGTTGTAACGTATAACGTTATATAGTATTACGTTATAACGTATAACTTTATATATTATTACGTTATAACGTATAACGTTATATAGCATTACATTATAACGTATAACGTTATATAGTATTACGTTATAACGTATAACGTTATATAGTATTACGTTATAACGTTATATAGTATCACCATATAACGTATAACGTTATATAGTATTACGTTATAACGTATAACGTTATATAGTATTACGTTAGAACGTATAACGTTATATAGTATTACGTTATGACGTATAACGTTATATAGTATTACGTTATAACGTGTAACGTTATATAGTATTACGTTATAACGTATAACGTTATATAGTATTACGTTATAACGTATAAATTTTTATATAGTATTACGTTATAACGTATAACGTTATATAGTATTACGTTATAACGTATAACGTTATATAGTATTACGTTAGAACGTATAACGTTATATAGTATTACGTTATGACGTATAACGTTATATAGTACTACGTTATAACGTATAACGTTATATAGTATTACGTTATAACGTATAACGTTATATAGTATTACGTTATAACGTATAACGTTATATAGTATTACGTTATAACGTTATATAGTATCACCATATAACGTATAACGTTATATAGTATTACGTTATAACGTATAACTTTATATAGTATTACGTTATAACGTATAACGTTATATAGTATTACGTTATAACGTATAACGTTATATAGTATTACGTTATAACGTATAACGTTATATAGTATTACGTTAGAACGTATAACGTTATATAGTATTACGTTATGACGTATAACATTATATAGTACTACGTTATAACGTATAACGTTATATAGTATAACGTTATAACGTATAGCTTTATATAGTATTACGTTATAACGTATAACGTTATATAGTATTGCGTTATAACGTATAACGATATATAGTATCACCATGTAACGTATAACGTTATATAGTATTACGTTATAACGTATAACGTTATATAGTATTGCGTTATAACGTATAACGTTATATAGTATTACGATATAACGTATAACGTTATATAGTATTACCATATAACGTACAACGTTATATAGTATTACGTTATAACGTTATATAGTATCACCATATAACGTATAACGTTATATAGTATTACGTTATAACGTATAACGTTATATAGTATTACGTTATAACGTATAACGTTATATAGCATTACGTTATAACGTATAACGTTATATAGCATTACGTTATAACGTATAACGTTATATAGTACTACGTTATAACGTATAACGTTATATAGTATTTCGTTATGACGTATAACGTTATATAGTATTACGTTATAACGTATAACGTTATATAGTATTACGTTATAACGTATAACGTTATGTAGTATTACGTTATGACGTATAACGTTATATAGTATTACGTTATGACGTATAACGTTATATAGTATTACCATATAACGTATAACGTTATATACTATTACGTTATAACGTTATATAGTATCACCATATAACGTATAACGTTATATAGTATTACGTTGTAACGTATAACGTTATATAGTATTACGTTATAACGTATAACTTTATATATTATTACGTTATAACGTATAACGTTATATAGCATTACATTATAACGTATAACGTTATATAGTATTACGTTATAACGTATAACGTTATATAGTATTACGTTATAACGTTATATAGTATCACCATATAACGTATAACGTTATATAGTATTACGTTATAACGTATAACGTTATATAGTATTACGTTATAACGTATAACGTTATATAGAATTACGTTATAACGTATAACGTTATATAGTATTACGTTATAACGTATAACGATATATAGTATCACCATGTAACGTATAACGTTATATAGTATTACGTTATAACGTATAACGTTATATAGTATTGCGTTATAACGTATAACGTTATATAGTATTACGATATAACGTATAACGTTATATAGTATTACCATATAACGTACAGCGTTATATAGTATTACGTTATAACGTTATATAGTATCACCATATAACGTATAACGTTATATAGTATTACGTTATAACGTATAACGTTATATAGTATTACGTTATAACGTATAACGTTATATAGTATTACGTTATAACGTATAACGTTATATAGTATTACGTTATAACGTATAACGTTATATAGTATCACCATATAACGTATAACGTTATATAGTATTACGTTATAACGTATAACGTTATATAGTATTACGTTATAACGTATAAATTTTTATATAGTATTACGTTATGACGTATAACGTTATATAGTATTACGTTATAACGTATAACGTTATATAGTATTACGTTAGAACGTATAACGTTATATAGTATTACGTTATGACGTATAACGTTATATAGTATTACGTTAGAACGTATAACGTTATATAGTATTACGTTATGACGTATAACGTTATATAGTACTACGTTATAACGTATAACGTTATATAGTATTACGTTATAACGTATAACGATATATAGTATCACCATGTAACGTATAATGTTATATAGTATTACGTTATAACGTATAACGTTATATAGTATTGCGTTATAACGTATAACGTTATATAGTATTACGATATAACGTATAACGTTATATAGTATTACCATATAACGTACAACGTTATATAGTATTACGTTATAACGTTATATAGTATCACCATATAACGTATAACGTTATATAGTATTACGTTATAACGTATAACGTTATATAGTATTACGTTATAACGTATAACGTTATATAGTATTACGTTATAACGTATAACTTTATATAGTATTACGTTATAACGTATAACGTTATATAGTATTACGTTATAACGTATAACGTTATATAGTATTACGTTATAACGTATAACGTTATATAGCATTACGTTATAACGTATAACGTTATATAGTACTACGTTATAACGTATAACGTTACATAGTATTACGTTATGACGTATAACGTTATATAGTATTACGTTATAACGTATAACGTTATATAGTATTACGTTATAACGTATAACGTTATGTAGTATTACGTTATGACGTATAACGTTATATAGTATTACCATATAACGTATAACGTTATATAATATTACGTTATAACGTTATATAGTATCACCATATAACGTATAACGTTATATAGTATTACGTTGTAACGTATAACGTTATATAGTATTACGTTATAACGTATAACTTTATATATTATTACGTTATAACGTATAACGTTATATAGCATTACGTTATAACGTATAACCTTATATAGTATTACGTTATAACGTATAACGTTATATAGTATTACGTTATAACGTTATATAGTATCACCATATAACGTATAACGTTATATAGTATTACGTTATAACGTATAACGTTATATAGTATTACGTTAGAACGTATAACGTTATATAGTATTACGTTATGACGTATAACGTTATATAGTACTACGTTATAACGTATAACGTTATATAGTATTACGTTATAACGTATAACGTTATATAGTATTACGTTATAACGTATAACGTTATATAGTATTACGTTATAACGTTATATAGTATCACCATATAACGTATAACGTTATATAGTATTACGTTATAACGTATAACGTTATATAGAATTACGTTATAACGTATAACGTTATATAGTATTACGTTATAACGTATAACTTTATATAGTATTACGTTATAACGTATAACGTTATATAGTATTACGTTATAACGAATAACGTTATATAGTATTACGTTATAACGTATAACGTTATATAGTATTACGTTAGAACGTATAACGTTATATAGTATTACGTTATGACGTATAACGTTATATAGTACTACGTTATAACGTATAACGTTATATAGTATAACGTTATAACGTATAGCGTTATATAGTATTACGTTATAACGTATAACGTTATATAGTATTACGTTATAACGTATAACGATATATAGTATCACCATGTAACGTATAACGTTATATAGTATTACGTTATAACGTATAACGTTATATAGTATTGCGTTATAACGTATAACGTTATATAGTATTACGATATAACGTATAACGTTATATAGTATTACCATATAACGTACAACGTTATATAGTATTACGTTATAACGTTATATAGTATCACCATATAACGTATAACGTTATATAGTATTACGTTATAACGTATAACGTTATATAGTATTACGTTATAACGTATAACGTTATATAGCATTACGTTATAACGTATAACGTTATATAGTACTACGTTATAACGTATAACGTTATATAGTATTACGTTATGACGTATAACGTTATATAGTATTACGTTATAACGTATAACGTTATATAGTATTACGTTATAACGTATAACGTTATGTAGTATTACGTTATGACGTATAACGTTATATAGTATTACCATATAACGTATAACGTTATATACTATTACGTTATAACGTTATATAGTATCACCATATAACGTATAACGTTATATAGTATTACGTTGTAACGTATAACGTTATATAGTATTACGTTATAACGTATAACTTTATATATTATTACGTTATAACGTATAACGTTATATAGCATTACGTTATAACGTATAACCTTATATAGTATTACGTTATAACGTATAACGTTATATAGTATTACGTTATAACGTTATATAGTATCACCATATAACGTATAACGTTATATAGTATTACGTTATAACGTATAACGTTATATAGTATTACGTTAGAACGTATAACGTTATATAGTATTACGTTATGACGTATAACGTTATATAGTACTACGTTATAACGTATAACGTTATATAGTATTACGTTATAACGTATAACGTTATATAGTATTACGTTATAACGTATAACGTTATATAGTATTACGTTATAACGTTATATAGTATCACCATATAACGTATAACGTTATATAGTATTACGTTATAACGTATAACGTTATATAGAATTACGTCATAACGTATAACGTTATATAGTATTACGTTATAACGTATAACTTTATATAGTATTACGTTATAACGTATAACGTTATATAGTATTACGTTATAACGTATAACGTTATATAGTATTACGTTATAACGTATAACGTTATATAGTATTACGTTAGAACGTATAACGTTATATAGTATTACGTTATGACGTATAACGTTATATAGTACTACGTTATAACGTATAACGTTATATAGTATAACGTTATAACGTATAGCGTTATATAGTATTACGTTATATCGTATAACGTTATATAGTATTACGTTATAACGTATAACGATATATAGTATCACCATGTAACGTATAACGTTATATAGTATTACGTTATAACGTATAACGTTATATAGTATCGCGTTATAACGTATAACGTTATATAGTATTACGATGTAACGTATAACGTTATATAGTATTACCATATATCGTATAACGTTATATAGTATTACGTTATAACGTTATATAGTATCACCATATAACGTATAACGTTATATAGTATTACGTTATAACGTATAACGTTATATAGTATTACGTTATAACGTATAACTTTATATAGTATTACGTTATAACGTATAACGTTATATAGTATTACGTTATAACGTATAACGTTATATAGTATTACGTTATAACGTATAACGTTATATAGCATTACGTTATAACGTATAACGTTATATAGTACTACGTTATAACGTATAACGTTATATAGTATTACGTTATGACGTATAACGTTATATAGTATTACGTTATAACGTATAACGTTATATAGTATTACGTTATAACGTATAACGTTATGTAGTATTACGTTACGACGTATAACGTTATATAGTATTACGTTATGACGTAGAACGTTATATAGTATTACCATATAACGTATAACGTTATATACTATTACGTTATAACGTTATATAGTATCACCATATAACGTATAACGTTATATAGTATTTCGTTGTAACGTATAACGTTATATAGTATTACGTTATAACGTATAACTTTATATATTATTACGTTATAACGTATAACGTTATATAGTATTACGTTAGAACGTATAACGTTATATAGTATTACGTTATAACGTTATATAGTATCACCATATAACGTATAACGTTATATAGTATTACGTTATAACGTATAACGTTATATAGAATTACGTCATAACGTATAACGTTATATAGTATTACGTTATAACGTATAACTTTATATAGTATTACGTTATAACGTATAACGTTATATAGTATTACGTTATAACGTATAACGTTATATAGTATTACGTTATAACGTATAACGTTATATAGTATTACGTTAGAACGTATAACGTTATATAGTATTACGTTATGACGTATAACGTTATATAGTACTACGTTATAACGTATAACGTTATATAGTATAACGTTATAACGTATAGCGTTATATAGTATTACGTTATATCGTATAACGTTATATAGTATTACGTTATAACGTATAACGATATATAGTATCACCATGTAACGTATAACGTTATATAGTATTACGTTATAACGTATAACGTTATATAGTATCGCGTTATAACGTATAACGTTATATAGTATTACGATATAACGTATAACGTTATATAGTATTACCATATATCGTATAACGTTATATAGTATTACGTTATAACGTTATATAGTATCACCATATAACGTATAACGTTATATAGTATTACGTTATAACGTATAACGTTATATAGTATTACGTTATAACGTATAACTTTATATAGTATTACGTTATAACGTATAACGTTATATAGTATTACGTTATAACGTATAACGTTATATAGTATTACGTTATAACGTATAACGTTATATAGCATTACGTTATAACGTATAACGTTATATAGTACTACGTTATAACGTATAACGTTATATAGTATTACGTTATGACGTATAACGTTATATAGTATTACGTTATAACGTATAACGTTATATAGTATTACGTTATAACGTATAACGTTATGTAGTATTACGTTACGACGTATAACGTTATATAGTATTACGTTATGACGTAGAACGTTATATAGTATTACCAAATAACGTATAACGTTATATACTATTACGTTATAACGTTATATAGTATCACCATATAACGTATAACGTTATATAGTATTTCGTTGTAACGTATAACGTTATATAGTATTACGTTATAACGTATAACTTTATATATTATTACGTTATAACGTATAACGTTATATAGTATTACGTTAGAACGTATAACGTTATATAGTATTACGTTAGAACGTATAACGTTATATAGTATTACGTTATGACGTATAACGTTATATAGTACTACGTTATAACGTATAACGTTATATAGTATAACGATATAACGTATAACGTTATATAATGTTACGTTATAACGTATAACGATATATAGTATCACCATGTAACGTATAACGTTATATAGTATTACGTTATAACGTATAACGTTATATAGTATTGCGTTATAACGTATAACGTTATATAGTATTACGATATAACGTATAACGTTATATAGTATTACCATATAACGTATAACGTTATATAGTATTACGTTATAACGTTATATAGTGTCACCATATAACGTATAACGTTATATAGTATTACGTTATAACGTATAACGTTATATAGTATTACGTTATAACGTATAACGTTATATAGTATTACGTTATAACGTTATATAGTATTACGTTATAACGTTATATAGTATCACCATATAACGTATAACGTTATATAGTATTACGTTATAACGTATAACGTTATATAGCATTACGTTATAACGTATAACGTTATATAGTACTACGTTATAACGTATAACGTTATATAGTATTTCGTTATGACGTATAACGTTATATAGTATTACGTTATAACGTATAACGTTATATAGTATTACGTTATAACGTATAACGTTATGTAGTATTACGTTATGACGTATAACGTTATATAGTATTACGTTATGACGTATAACGTTATATAGTATTACCATATAACGTATAACGTTATATACTATTACGTTATAACGTTATATAGTATCACCATATAACGTATAACGTTATATAGTATTACGTTGTAACGTATAACGTTATATAGTATTACGTTATAACGTATAACTTTATATATTATTACGTTATAACGTATAACCTTATATAGCATTACATTATAACGTATAACGTTATATAGTATTACGTTATAACGTATAACGTTATATAGTATTACGTTATAACGTTATATAGTATCACCATATAACGTATAACGTTATATAGTATTACGTTATAACGTATAACGTTATATAGTATTACGTTAGAACGTATAACGTTATATAGTATTACGTTATGACGTATAACGTTATATAGTACTACGTTATAACGTTATATAGTATCACCATATAACGTATAACGTTATATAGTATTACGTTATAACGTATAACGTTATATAGAATTACGTTATAACGTATAACGTTATATAGTATTACGTTATAACGTATAACGATATATAGTATCACCATGTAACGTATAACGTTATATAGTATTACGTTATAACGTATAACGTTATATAGTATTGCGTTATAACGTATAACGTTATATAGTATTACGATATAACGTATAACGTTATATAGTATTACCATATAACGTACAGCGTTATATAGTATTACGTTATAACGTTATATAGTATCACCATATAACGTATAACGTTATATAGTATTACGTTATAACGTATAACGTTATATAGTATTACGTTATTCCGTATAACGTTATATAGTATTACGTTATAACGTATAACGTTATATAGTATTACGTTATAACGTATAACGTTATATAGTATTACGTTATAACGTATAACGTTATATAGTATTACGTTATAACGTATAACGTTATATAGTATTACGTTATAACGTATAAATTTTTATATAGTATTACGTTATGACGTATAACGTTATATAGTATTACGTTATAACGTATAACGTTATATATTATTACGTTAGAACGTATAACGTTATATAGTATTACGTTATGACGTATAACGTTATATAGTACTACGTTATAACGTATAACGTTATATAGTATTACGTTATAACGTATAACGTTATATAGTATTACGTTATAACGTATAACGTTATATAGTATTACGTTATAACGTTATATAGTATCACCATATAACGTATAACGTTATATAGTATTACGTTATAACGTATAACGTTATATAGAATTACGTTATAACGTATAACGTTATATAGTATTACGTTATAACGTATAACTTTATATAGTATTACGTTATAACGTATAACGTTATATAGTATTACGTTATAACGTATAACGTTATATAGTATTACGTTATAACGTATAACGTTATATAGTATTACGTTAGAACGTATAACGTTATATAGTATTACGTTATGACGTATAACGTTATATAGTACTACGTTATAACGTATAACGTTATATAGTATAACGTTATAACGTATAACGTTATATAGTATTATGTTATAACGTATAACGATATATAGTAACACCATGTAACGTATAACGTTATATAGTATTACGTTATAACGTATAACGTTATATAGTATTGCGTTATAACGTATAACGTTATATAGTATTATGTTATAACGTATAACGTTATATAGCATTACGTTATAACGTATAACGTTATATAGTACTACGTTATAACGTATAACGTTATATAGTATTACGTTATGACGTATAACGTTATATAGTATTACGTTATAACGTATAACGTTATATAGTATTACGTTATAACGTATAACGTTATGTAGTATTACGTTATGACGTATAACGTTATATAGTATTACCATATAACGTATAACGTTATATACTATTACGTTATAACGTTATATAGTATCACCATATAACGTATAACGTTATATAGTATTACGTTGTAACGTATAACGTTATATGGTATTACGTTATAACGTATAACTTTATATATTATTACGTTATAACGTATAACGTTATATAGCATTACATTATAACGTATAACGTTATATAGTATTACGTTATAACGTATAACGTTATATAGTATTACGTTATAACGTTATATAGTATCACCATATAACGTATAACGTTATATAGTATTACGTTATAACGTATAACGTTATATAGTATTACGTTAGAACGTATAACGTTATATAGTATTACGTTATGACGTATAACGTTATATAGTATTACGTTATAACGTATAACGTTATGTGGTATTACGTTATGACGTATAACGTTATATAGTATTACGTTATGACGTATAACGTTATATAGTATTACCATATAACGTATAACGTTATATACTATTACGTTATAACGTTATATAGTATCACCATATAACGTATAACGTTATATAGTATTACGTTGTAACGTATAACGTTATATAGTATTACGTTATAACGTATAACTTTATATATTATTACGTTATAACGTATAACGTTATATAGCATTACATTATAACGTATAACGTTATATAGTATTACGTTATAACGTATAACGTTATATAGTATTACATTATAACGTTATATAGTATCACCATATAACGTATAACGTTATATAGTATTACGTTATAACGTATAACGTTATATAGTATTACGTTAGAACGTATAACGTTATATAGTATTACGTTATGACGTATAACGTTATATAGTACTACGTTATAACGTTATATAGTATCACCATATAACGTATAACGTTATATAGTATTACGTTATAACGTATAACGTTATATAGAATTACGTTATAACGTATAACGTTATATAGTATTACGTTATAACGTATAACGATATATAGTATCACCATGTAACGTATAACGTTATATAGTATTACGTTATAACGTATAACGTTATATAGTATTGCGTTATAACGTATAACGTTATATAGTATTACGTTATAACGTATAACGATATATAGTATCACCATGTAACGTATAACGTTATATAGTATTACGTTATAACGTATAACGTTATATAGTATTGCGTTATAACGTATAACGTTATATAGTATTACGATATAACGTATAACGTTATATAGTATTACCATATAACGTACAACGTTATATAGTATTACGTTATAACGTTATATAGTATCACCATATAACGTATAACGTTATATAGTATTACGTTATAACGTATAACGTTATATAGTATTACGTTATAACGTATAACGTTATATAGCATTACGTTATAACGTATAACGTTATATAGTACTACGTTATAACGTATAACGTTATATAGTATTACGTTATGACGTATAACGTTATATAGTATTACGTTATAACGTATAACGTTATATAGTATTACGTTATAACGTATAACGTTATGTAGTATTACGTTATGACGTATAACGTTATATAGTATTACCATATAACGTATAACGTTATATACTATTACGTTATAACGTTATATAGCATTACGTTATAACGTATAACCTTATATAGTATTACGTTATAACGTATAACGTTATATAGTATTACGTTATAACGTTATTTAGTATCACCATATAACGTATAACGTTATATAGTATTACGTTATAACGTATAACGTTATATAGTATTACGTTAGAACGTATAACGTTATATAGTATTACGTTATGACGTATAACGTTATATAGTACTACGTTATAACGTATAACGTTATATAGTATTACGTTATAACGTATAACGTTATATAGTATTACGTTATAACGTATAACGTTATATAGTATTACGTTATAACGTTATATAGTATCACCATATAACGTATAACGTTATATAGTATTACGTTATAACGTATAACGTTATATAGAATTACGTCATAACGTATAACGTTATATAGTATTACGTTATAACGTATAACTTTATATAGTATTACGTTATAACGTATAACGTTATATAGTATTACGTTATAACGTATAACGTTATATAGTATTACGTTATAACGTATAACGTTATATAGTATTACGTTAGAACGTATAACGTTATATAGTATTACGTTATGACGTATAACGTTATATAGTACTACGTTATAACGTATAACGTTATATAGTATAACGTTATAACGTATAGCGTTATATAGTATTACGTTATAACGTATAACGTTATATAGTATTACGTTATAACGTATAACGATATATAGTATCACCATGTAACGTATAACGTTATATAGTATTACGTTATAACGTATAACGTTATATAGTATCGCGTTATAACGTATAACGTTATATAGTATTACGATATAACGTATAACGTTATATAGTATTACCATATATCGTATAACGTTATATAGTATTACGTTATAACGTTATATAGTATCACCATATAACGTATAACGTTATATAGTATTACGTTATAACGTATAACGTTATATAGTATTACGTTATAACGTATAACTTTATATAGTATTACGTTATAACGTATAACGTTATATAGTATTACGTTATAACGTATAACGTTATATAGTATTACGTTATAACGTATAACGTTATATAGCATTACGTTATAACGTATAACGTTATATAGTACTACGTTATAACGTATAACGTTATATAGTATTACGTTATGACGTATAACGTTATATAGTATTACGTTATAACGTATAACGTTATATAGTATTACGTTATAACGTATAACGTTATGTAGTATTACGTTACGACGTATAACGTTATATAGTATTACGTTATGACGTAGAACGTTATATAGTATTACCATATAACGTATAACGTTATATACTATTAAGTTATAACGTTATATAGTATCACCATATAACGTATAACGTTATATAGTATTTCGTTGTAACGTATAACGTTATATAGTATTACGTTATAACGTATAACTTTATATATTATTACGTTATAACGTATAACGTTATATAGTATTACGTTAGAACGTATAACGTTATATAGTATTACGTTAGAACGTATAACGTTATATAGTATTACGTTATGACGTATAACGTTATATAGTACTACGTTATAACGTATAACGTTATATAGTATAACGATATAACGTATAACGTTATATAATGTTACGTTATAACGTATAACGATATATAGTATCACCATGTAACGTATAACGTTATATAGTATTACGTTATAACGTATAACGTTATATAGTATTGCGTTATAACGTATAACGTTATATAGTATTACGATATAACGTATAACGTTATATAGTATTACCATATAACGTATAACGTTATATAGTATTACGTTATAACGTTATATAGTGTCACCATATAACGTATAACGTTATATAGTATTACGTTATAACGTATAACGTTATATAGTATTACGTTATAACGTATAACGTTATATAGTATTACGTTATAACGTATAACGTTATATAGTATTACGTTATAACGTATAACGATATATAGTATCACCATGTAACGTATAACGTTATATAGTATTACGTTATAACGTATAACTTTATATAGTATTACGTTATAACGTGTAACGTTATATAGTATTATGTTATAACGTATAACGTTATATAGTATTACGTTATAACGTATAACGTTATATAGCATTACGTTATAACGTATAACGTTATATAGTACTAAGTTATAACGTATAACGTTATATAGAATTACGTTATAACGTATAACGTTATATAGTATTACGTTATAACGTATAACGTTATATAGTATTACGTTATAACGTATAACGTTATATAGTATTGCGTTATAACGTATAACGTTATATAGTACTACGTTATAACGTATAACGTTATATAGTATTACGTTATGACGTATAACGTTATATAGTATTACGTTATAACGTATAACGTTATATAGTATTACGTTATAACGTATAACGTTATGTAGTATTACGTTATGACGTATAACGTTATATAGTATTACCATATAACGTATAACGTTATATACTATTACGTTATAACGTTATATAGCATTACGTTATAACGTATAACCTTATATAGTATTACGTTATAACGTATAACGTTATATAGTATTACGTTATAACGTTATTTAGTATCACCATATAACGTATAACGTTATATAGTATTACGTTATAACGTATAACGTTATATAGTATTACGTTAGAACGTATAACGTTATATAGTATTACGTTATGACGTATAACGTTATATAGTACTACGTTATAACGTATAACGTTATATAGTATTACGTTATAACGTATAACGTTATATAGTATTACGTTATAACGTATAACGTTATATAGTATTACGTTATAACGTTATATAGTATCACCATATAACGTATAACGTTATATAGTATTACGTTATAACGTATAACGTTATATAGAATTACGTCATAACGTATAACGTTATATAGTATTACGTTATAACGTATAACTTTATATAGTATTACGTTATAACGTATAACGTTATATAGTATTACGTTATAACGTATAACGTTATATAGTATTACGGTTATAACGTATAACGTTATATAGTATTACGTTAGAACGTATAACGTTATATAGTATTACGTTATGACGTATAACGTTATATAGTACTACGTTATAACGTATAACGTTATATAGTATAACGTTATAACGTATAGCGTTATATAGTATTACGTTATAACGTATAACGTTATATAGTATTACGTTATAACGTATAACGATATATAGTATCACCATGTAACGTATAACGTTATATAGTATTACGTTATAACGTATAACGTTATATAGTATCGCGTTATAACGTATAACGTTATATAGTATTACGATATAACGTATAACGTTATATAGTATTACCATATATCGTATAACGTTATATAGTATTACGTTATAACGTTATATAGTATCACCATATAACGTATAACGTTATATAGTATTACGTTATAACGTATAACGTTATATAGTATTACGTTATAACGTATAACTTTATATAGTATTACGTTATAACGTATAACGTTATATGGTATTACGTTATAACGTATAACGTTATATAGTATTACGTTATAACGTATAACGTTATATAGCATTACGTTATAACGTATAACGTTATATAGTACTACGTTATAACGTATAACGTTATATAGTATTACGTTATGACGTATAACGTTATATAGTATTACGTTATAACGTATAACGTTATATAGTATTACGTTATAACGTATAAACGTTATGTAGTATTACGTTACGACGTATAACGTTATATAGTATTACGTTATGACGTAGAACGTTATATAGTATTACCATATAACGTATAACGTTATATACTATTACGTTATAACGTTATATAGTATCACCATATAACGTATAACGTTATATAGTATTTCGTTGTAACGTATAACGTTATATAGTATTACGTTATAACGTATAACTTTATATATTATTACGTTATAACGTATAACGTTATATAGTATTACGTTAGAACGTATAACGTTATATAGTATTACGTTAGAACGTATAACGTTATATAGTATTACGTTATGACGTATAACGTTATATAGTACTACGTTATAACGTATAACGTTATATAGTATAACGATATAACGTATAACGTTATATAATGTTACGTTATAACGTATAACGATATATAGTATCACCATGTAACGTATAACGTTATATAGTATTACGTTATAACGTATAACGTTATATAGTATTGCGTTATAACGTATAACGTTATATAGTATTACGATATAACGTATAACGTTATATAGTATTACCATATAACGTATAACGTTATATAGTATTACGTTATAACGTTATATAGTGTCACCATATAACGTATAACGTTATATAGTATTACGTTATAACGTATAACGTTATATAGTATTACGTTATAACGTATAACGATATATAGTATCACCATGTAACGTATAACGTTATATAGTATTACGTTATAACGTATAACGTTATATAGTATCGCGTTATAACGTATAACGTTATATAGTATTACGATATAACGTATAACGTTATATAGTATTACCATATATCGTATAACGTTATATAGTATTACGTTATAACGTTATATAGTATCACCATATAACGTATAACGTTATATAGTATTACGTTATAACGTATAACGTTATATAGTATTACGTTATAACGTATAACTTTATATAGTATTACGTTATAACGTATAACGTTATATGGTATTACGTTATAACGTATAACGTTATATAGTATTACGTTATAACGTATAACGTTATATAGCATTACGTTATAACGTATAACGTTATATAGTACTACGTTATAACGTATAACGTTATATAGTATTACGTTATGACGTATAACGTTATATAGTATTACGTTATAACGTATAACGTTATATAGTATTACGTTATAACGTATAACGTTATGTAGTATTACGTTACGACGTATAACGTTATATAGTATTACGTTATGACGTAGAACGTTATATAGTATTACCATATAACGTATAACGTTATATACTATTACGTTATAACGTTATATAGTATCACCATATAACGTATAACGTTATATAGTATTTCGTTGTAACGTATAACGTTATATAGTATTACGTTATAACGTATAACTTTATATATTATTACGTTATAACGTATAACGTTATATAGTATTACGTTAGAACGTATAACGTTATATAGTATTACGTTAGAACGTATAACGTTATATAGTATTACGTTATGACGTATAACGTTATATAGTACTACGTTATAACGTATAACGTTATATAGTATAACGATATAACGTATAACGTTATATAATGTTACGTTATAACGTATAACGATATATAGTATCACCATGTAACGTATAACGTTATATAGTATTACGTTATAACGTATAACGTTATATAGTATTGCGTTATAACGTATAACGTTATATAGTATTACGATATAACGTATAACGTTATATAGTATTACCATATAACGTATAACGTTATATAGTATTACGTTATAACGTTATATAGTGTCACCATATAACGTATAACGTTATATAGTATTACGTTATAACGTATAACGTTATATAGTATTACGTTATAACGTATAACGTTATATAGTATTACGTTATAACGTATAACGATATATAGTATCACCATGTAACGTATAACGTTATATAGTATTACGTTATAACGTATAACTTTATATAGTATTACGTTATAACGTGTAACGTTATATAGTATTATGTTATAACGTATAACGTTATATAGTATTACGTTATAACGTATAACGTTATATAGCATTACGTTATAACGTATAACGTTATATAGTACTAAGTTATAACGTATAACGTTATATAGAATTACGTTATAACGTATAACGTTATATAGTATTACGTTATAACGTATAACGTTATATAGTATTACGTTATAACGTATAACGTTATATAGTATTGCGTTATAACGTATAACGTTATATAGTATTACGATATAACGTATAACGTTATATAGTATTACCATATAACGTACAACGTTATATAGTATTACGTTATAACGTTATATAGTATCACCATATAACGTATAACGTTATATAGTATTACGTTATAACGTATAACGTTATATAGTATTACGTTATAACGTATAACTTTATATATTATTACGTTATAACGTATAACGTTATATAGTACTACGTTATAACGTACAACGTTATATAGTATTACGTTATAACGTATAACGTTATATAGCATTACGTTATAACGTATAACGTTATATAGTACTACGTTATAACGTATAACGTTATATAGTATTTCGTTATGACGTATAACGTTATATAGTATTACGTTATAACGTATAACGTTATATAGTATTACGTTATAACGTATAACGTTATGTAGTATTACGTTATGACGTATAACGTTATATAGTATTACGTTATAACGTATAACGTTATATAGTATTACGTTATAACGTATAACTTTATATATTATTACGTTATAACGTATAACGTTATATAGTACTACGTTATAACGTATAACGTTATATAGTATTACGTTATAACGTATAACGTTATATAGTATTACGTTATAACGTATAACGTTATATAGTATTACGTTATAACGTATAACGTTATGTAGTATTACGTTATGACGTATAACGTTATATAGTATTACGTTATGACGTATAACGTTATATAGTATTACCATATAACGTATAACGTTATATACTATTACGTTATAACGTTATATAGTATCACCATATAACGTATAACGTTATATAGTATTACGTTATAACGTTATATAGTATCACCATATAACGTATAACGTTATATAGTATTACGTTATAACGTATAACGTTATATAGTATCGCGTTATAACGTATAACGTTATATAGTATTACGATATAACGTATAACGTTATATAGTATTACCATATATCGTATAACGTTATATAGTATTACGTTATAACGTTATATAGTATCACCATATAACGTATAACGTTATATAGTATTACGTTATAACGTATAACGTTATATAGTATTACGTTATAACGTATAACTTTATATAGTATTACGTTATAACGTATAACGTTATATAGTATTACGTTATAACGTATAAATTTTTATATAGTATTACGTTAGGACGTATAACGTTATATAGTATTACGTTATAACGTATAACGTTATATAGTATTACGTTAGAACGTATAACGTTATATAGTATTACGTTATGACGTATAACGTTATATAGTACTACGTTATAACGTATAACGTTATATAGTATTACGTTATAACGTATAACGTTATATAGTATTACGTTATAACGTATAACGTTATATAGTATTACGTTATAACGTTATATAGTATCACCATATAACGTATAACGTTATATAGTATTACGTTATAACGTATAACGTTATATAGAATTACGTTATAACGTATAACGTTATATAGTATTACGTTATAACGTATAACTTTATATAGTATTACGTTATAACGTATAACGTTATATAGTATTACGTTATAACGTATAACGTTATATAGTATTACGTTATAACGTATAACGTTATATAGTATTACGTTAGAACGTATAACGTTATATAGTATTACGTTATGACGTATAACGTTATATAGTACTACGTTATAACGTATAACGTTATATAGTATAACGTTATAACGTATAACGTTATATAGTATTACGTTATAACGTATAACGATATATAGTATCACCATGTAACGTATAACGTTATATAGTATTACGTTATAACGTATAACGTTATATAGTATTGCGTTATAACGTATAACGTTATATAGTATTACGATATAACGTATAACGTTATATAGTATTACCATATAACGTACAACGTTATATAGTATTACGTTATAACGTTATATAGTATCACCATATAACGTATAACGTTATATAGTATTACGTTATAACGTATAACGTTATATAGTGTTACGTTATAACGTATAACTTTATATAGTATTACGTTATAACGTATAACGTTATATAGTATTACGTTATAACGTATAACGTTATATAGTATTACGTTATAACGTATAACGTTATATAGCATTACGTTATAACGTATAACGTTATATAGTACTACGTTATAACGTATAACGTTATATAGTATTACGTTATGACGTATAACGTTATATAGTATTACGTTATAACGTATAACGTTATATAGCATTACGTTATAACGTATAACCTTATATAGTATTACGTTATAACGTATAACGTTATATAGTATTACGTTATAACGTTATATAGTATCACCATATAACGTATAACGTTATATACTATTACGTTATAACGTTATATAGTATCACCATATAACGTATAACGTTATATAGTATTACGTTGTAACGTATAACGTTATATAGTATTACGTTATAACGTATAACTTTATATATTATTACGTTATAACGTATAACGTTATATAGCATTACGTTATAACGTATAACCTTATATAGTATTACGTTATAACGTATAACGTTATATAGTATTACGTTATAACGTTATATAGTATCACCATATAACGTATAACGTTATATAGTATTACGTTATAACGTATAACGTTATATAGTATTACGTTAGAACGTATAACGTTATATAGTATTACGTTATGACGTATAACGTTATATAGTACTACGTTATAACGTATAACGTTATATAGTATTACGTTATAACGTATAACGTTATATAGTATTACGTTATAACGTATAACGTTATATAGTATTACGTTATAACGTTATATAGTATCACCATATAACGTATAACGTTATATAGTATTACGTTATAACGTATAACGTTATATAGAATTACGTTATAACGTATAACGTTATATAGTATTACGTTATAACGTATAACTTTATATAGTATTACGTTATAACGTATAACGTTATATAGTATTACGTTATAACGTATAACGTTATATAGTATTACGTTATAACGTATAACGTTATATAGTATTACGTTAGAACGTATAACGTTATATAGTATTACGTTATGACGTATAACGTTATATAGTACTACGTTATAACGTATAACGTTATATAGTATAACGTTATAACGTATAGCGTTATATAGTATTACGTTATAACGTATAACGTTATATAGTATTACGTTATAACGTATAACGATATATAGTATCACCATGTAACGTATAACGTTATATAGTATTACGTTATAACGTATAACGTTATATAGTATTGCGTTATAACGTATAACGTTATATAGTATTACGATAGAACGTATAACGTTATATAGTATTACCATATAACGTACAACGTTATATAGTATTACGTTATAACGTTATATAGTATCACCATATAACGTATAACGTTATATAGTATTGCGTTATAACGTATAACGTTATATAGTATTACGTTATAACGTATAACTTTATATAGTATTACGTTATAACGTATAACGTTATATAGTATTACGTTATAACGTATAACGTTATATAGTATTACGTTATAACGTATAACGTTATATAGTATTACGTTATGACGTATAACGTTATATAGTATTACGTTATAACGTATAACGTTATATAGTATTACGTTATAACGTATAACGTTATGTAGTATTACGTTATGACGTATAACGTTATATAGTATTACCATATAACGTATAACGTTATATACTATTACGTTATAACGTTATATAGTATCACCATATAACGTATAACGTTATATAGTATTACGTTGTAACGTATAACGTTATATAGAATTACGTTATAACGTATAACTTTATATATTATTACGTTATAACGTATAACGTTATATAGTATTACGTTAGAACGTATAACGTTATATAGTATTACGTTATGACGTATAACGTTATATAGTACTACGTTATAACGTATAACGTTATATAGTATAACGTTATAACGTATAGCGTTATATAGTATTACGTTATAACGTATAACGTTATATAGTATTACGTTATAACGTATAACGATATACAGTATCACCATGTAACGTATAACGTTATATAGTATTACGTTATAACGTATAACGTTATATAGTATCGCGTTATAACGTATAACGTTATATAGTATTACGATATAACGTATAACGTTATATAGTATTACCATATATCGTATAACGTTATATAGTATTACGTTATAACGTTATATAGTATCACCATATAACGTATAACGTTATATAGTATTACGTTATAACGTATAACGTTATATAGTATTACGTTATAACGTATAACTTTATATAGTATTACGTTATAACGTATAACGTTATATAGTATTACGTTATAACGTATAACGTTATATAGTATTACGTTATAACGTATAACGTTATATAGCATTACGTTATAACGTATAACGTTATATAGTACTACGTTATAACGTATAACGTTATATAGTATTACGTTATGACGTATAACGTTATATAGTATTACGTTATAACGTATAACGTTATATAGTATTACGTTATAACGTATAACGTTATGTAGTATTACGTTACGACGTATAACGTTATATAGTATTACGTTATGACGTAGAACGTTATATAGTATTACCATATAACGTATAACGTTATATACTATTACGTTATAACGTTATATAGTATCACCATATAACGTATAACGTTATATAGTATTTCGTTGTAACGTATAACGTTATATAGTATTACGTTATAACGTATAACTTTATATATTATTACGTTATAACGTATAACGTTATATAGTATTACGTTAGAACGTATAACGTTATATAGTATTACGTTAGAACGTATAACGTTATATAGTATTACGTTATGACGTATAACGTTATATAGTACTACGTTATAACGTATAACGTTATATAGTATAACGATATAACGTATAACGTTATATAATGTTACGTTATAACGTATAACGATATATAGTATCACCATGTAACGTATAACGTTATATAGTATTACGTTATAACGTATAACGTTATATAGTATTGCGTTATAACGTATAACGTTATATAGTATTACGATATAACGTATAACGTTATATAGTATTACCATATAACGTATAACGTTATATAGTATTACGTTATAACGTTATATAGTGTCACCATATAACGTATAACGTTATATAGTATTACGTTATAACGTATAACGTTATATAGTATTACGTTATAACGTATAACGTTATATAGTATTACGTTATAACGTATAACGTTATATAGTATTACGTTATAACGTATAACGTTATATAGTATTACGTTATAACGTATAACGATATATAGTATCACCATGTAACGTATAACGTTATATAGTATTACGTTATAACGTATAACTTTATATAGTATTACGTTATAACGTGTAACGTTATATAGTATTACGTTATAACGTATAACGTTATATAGTATTACGTTATAACGTATAACGTTATATAGCATTACGTTATAACGTATAACGTTATATAGTACTAAGTTATAACGTATAACGTTATATAGTATTACGTTATAACGTATAACTTTATATATTATTACGTTATAACGTATAACGTTATATAGTATTACGTTATAACGTATAACGTTATATAGTATTACGTTATAACGTATAACGTTATATAGTATTACGTTATAACGTATAACGTTATATAGTATCACCATATAACGTATAACGTTATATAGTATTACGTTATAACGTATAACGTTATATAGTATTACGTTATAACGTATAAATTTTTATATAGTATTACGTTATGACGTATAACGTTATATAGTATTACGTTATAACGTATAACGTTATATAGTATTACGTTAGAACGTATAACGTTATATAGTATTACGTTATGACGTATAACGTTATATAGTACTACGTTATAACGTATAACGTTATATAGTATTACGTTATAACGTATAACGTTATATAGTATTACGTTATAACGTATAACGTTATATAGTATTACGTTATAACGTATAACGTTATATAGTATTACGTTATAACGTTATATAGTATCACCATATAACGTATAACGTTATATAGTATTACGTTATAACGTATAACGTTATATAGAATTACGGTATAACGTATAACGTTATATAGTATTACGTTATAACGTATAACTTTATATAGTATTACGTTATGACGTATAACGTTATATAGTACTACGTTATAACGTATAACGTTATATAGTATTACGTTATAACGTATAACGTTATATAGTATTACGTTATAACGTATAACGTTATATAGTATTACGTTATAACGTTATATAGTATCACCATATAACGTATAACGTTATATAGTATTACGTTATAACGTATAACGTTATATAGAATTACGTTATAACATATAACGTTATATAGTATTACGTTATAACGTATAACTTTATATAGTATTACGTTATAACGTATAACGTTATATAGTATTACGCTATAACGTATAACGTTATATAGTATTACGTTATAACGTATAACGTTATATAGTATTACGTTAGAACGTGTAACGTTATATAGTATTACGATATGACGTATAACGTTATATAGTACTACGTTATAACGTATAACGTTATATAGTATAACGTAATAACGTATAACGTTATATAGTATTACGTTATAACGTATAACGATATATAGTATCACCATGTAACGTATAACGTTATATAGTATTACGTTATAACGTATAACGTTATATAGTATTGCGTTATAACGTATAACGTTATATAGTATTACGATATAACGTATAACGTTATATAGTATTACCATATAACGTACAGCGTTATATAGTATTACGTTATAACGTTATATAGTATCACCATATAACGTATAACGTTATATAGTATTACGTTATAACGTATAACGTTATATAGTATTACGTTATAACGTATAACGTTATATAGTACTTCGTTATAACGTATAACGTTATATAGTATCACCATATAACGTATAACGTTATATAGTATTACGTTATAACGTATAACGTTATATAGTATTACGTTATAACGTATAACGTTATATAGAATTACGGTATAACGTATAACGTTATATAGTATTACGTTATAACGTATAACTTTATATAGTATTACGTTATGACGTATAACGTTATATAGTACTACGTTATAACGTATAACGTTATATAGTATTACGTTATAACGTATAACGTTATATAGTATTACGTTAGAACGTATAACGTTATATAGTATTACGTTATGACGTATAACGTTATATAGTACTACGTTATAACGTATAACGTTATATAGTATAACGTTATAACGTATAGCGTTATATAGTATTACGTTATAACGTATAACGTTATATAGTATTACGTTATAACGTATAACGATATATAGTATCACCATGTAACGTATAACGTTATATAGTATTACGTTATAACGTATAACGTTATATAGTATCGCGTTATAACGTATAACGTTATATAGTATTACGATATAACGTATAACGTTATATAGTATTACCATATATCGTATAACGTTATATAGTATTACGTTATAACGTTATATAGTATCACCATATAACGTATAACGTTATATAGTATTACGTTATAACGTATAACGTTATATAGTATTACGTTATAACGTATAACTTTATATAGTATTACGTTATAACGTATAACGTTATATAGTATTACGTTATAACGTATAACGTTATATAGTATTACGTTATAACGTTATATAGTGTCACCATATAACGTATAACGTTATATAGTATTACGTTATAACGTATAACGTTATATAGTATTACGTTATAACGTATAACGTTATATAGTATTACGTTATAACGTATAACGTTATATAGTATTACGTTATAACGTATAACGATATATAGTATCACCATGTGACGTATAACGTTATATAGTATTACGTTATAACGTATAACTTTATATAGTATTACGTTATAACGTGTAACGTTATATAGTATTACGTTATAACGTATAACGTTATATAGTATTACGTTATAACGTATAACGTTATATAGCATTACGTTATAACGTATAACGTTATATAGTACTAAGTTATAACGTATAACGTTATATAGTATTACGTTATAACGTATAACTTTATATATTATTACGTTATAACGTATAACGTTATATAGTATTACGTTATAACGTATAACGTTATATAGTATTACGTTATAACGTATAACGTTATATAGTATTACGTTATAACGTATAACGTTATATAGTATCACCATATAACGTATAACGTTATATAGTATTACGTTATAACGTATAACGTTATATAGTATTACGTTATAACGTATAAATTTTTATATAGTATTACGTTATGACGTATAACGTTATATAGTATTACGTTATAACGTATAACGTTATATAGTATTACGTTAGAACGTATAACGTTATATAGTATTACGTTATGACGTATAACGTTATATAGTACTACGTTATAACGTATAACGTTATATAGTATTACGTTATAACGTATAACGTTATATAGTATTACGTTATAACGTATAACGTTATATAGTATTACGTTATAACGTATAACGTTATATAGTATTACGTTATAACGTTATATAGTATCACCATATAACGTATAACGTTATATAGTATTACGTTATAACGTATAACGTTATATAGAATTACGGTATAACGTATAACGTTATATAGTATTACGTTATAACGTATAACTTTATATAGTATTACGTTATGACGTATAACGTTATATAGTACTACGTTATAACGTATAACGTTATATAGTATTACGTTATAACGTATAACGTTATATAGTATTACGTTATAACGTATAACGTTATATAGTATTACGTTATAACGTTATATAGTATCACCATATAACGTATAACGTTATATAGTATTACGTTATAACGTATAACGTTATATAGAATTACGTTATAACATATAACGTTATATAGTATTACGTTATAACGTATAACTTTATATAGTATTACGTTATAACGTATAACGTTATATAGTATTACGTTATAACGTATAACGTTATATAGTATTACGTTATAACGTATAACGTTATATAGTATTACGTTAGAACGTGTAACGTTATATAGTATTACGTTATGACGTATAACGTTATATAGTACTACGTTATAACGTATAACGTTATATAGTATAACGTAATAACGTATAACGTTATATAGTATTACGTTATAACGTATAACGATATATAGTATCACCATGTAACGTATAACGTTATATAGTATTACGTTATAACGTATAACGTTATATAGTATTGCGTTATAACGTATAACGTTATATAGTATTACGATATAACGTATAACGTTATATAGTATTACCATATAACGTACAGCGTTATATAGTATTACGTTATAACGTTATATAGTATCACCATATAACGTATAACGTTATATAGTATTACGTTATAACGTATAACGTTATATAGTATTACGTTATAACGTATAACGTTATATAGTACTTCGTTATAACGTATAACGTTATATAGTATCACCATATAACGTATAACGTTATATAGTATTACGTTATAACGTATAACGTTATATAGTATTACGTTATAACGTATAACGTTATATAGAATTACGGTATAACGTATAACGTTATATAGTATTACGTTATAACGTATAACTTTATATAGTATTACGTTATGACGTATAACGTTATATAGTACTACGTTATAACGTATAACGTTATATAGTATTACGTTATAACGTATAACGTTATATAGTATTACGTTATAACGTATAACGTTATATAGTATTTCGTTATAACGTATAACGTTATATAGTATCACCATATAACGTATAACGTTATATAGTATTACGTTATAACGTATAACGTTATATAGTATTACGTTATAACGTATAACGTTATATAGAATTACGGTATAACGTATAACGTTATATAGTATTACGTTATGACGTATAACGTTATATAGTACTACGTTATAACGTATAACGTTATATAGTATTACGTTATAACGTATAACGTTATATAGTATTACGTTATAACGTATAACGTTATATAGTATTACGTTATAACGTTATATAGTATCACCATATAACGTATAACGTTATATAGTATTACGTTATAACGTATAACGTTATATAGAATTACGGTATAACGTATAACGTTATATAGTATTACGTTATAACGTATAACTTTATATAGTATTACGTTATGACGTATAACGTTATATAGTACTACGTTATAACGTATAACGTTATATAGTACTACGTTATAACGTATAACGTTATATAGTATTACGTTATAACGTATAACGTTATATAGTATTACGTTATAACGTATAACGTTATATAGTATTACGTTATAACGTTATATAGTATCACCATATAACGTATAACGTTATATAGTATTACGTTATAACGTATAACGTTATATAGTATTACGTTATAACGTATAACGTTATATAGTATTACGTTATGACGTATAACGTTATATAGTATTACGTTATAACGTTATATAGTATCACCATATAACGTATAACGTTATATAGTATTACGTTGTAACGTATAACGTTATATAGAATTACGTTATAACGTATAACGTTATATAGTATTACGTTATAACGTATAACTTTATATAGTATTACGTTATAACGTATAACGTTATATAGTATTACGTTATAACGTATAACGTTATATAGTATTACGTTATAACGTATAACGTTATATAGTATTACGTTAGAACGTATAACGTTATATAGTATTACGTTATGACGTATAACGTTATATAGTACTACGTTATAACGTATAACGTTATATAGTATAACGTAATAACGTATAACGTTATATAGTATTACGTTATAACGTATAACGATATATAGTATCCCCATGTAACGTATAACGTTATATAGTATTACGTTATAACGTATAACGTTATATAGTATTGCGTTATAACGTATAACGTTATATAGTATTACGATATAACGTATAACGTTATATAGTATTACCATATAACGTACAGCGTTATATAGTATTACGTTATAACGTTATATAGTATCACCATATAACGTATAACGTTATATAGTATTACGTTATAACGTATAACGTTATATAGTATTACGTTATAACGTATAACGTTATATAGTATTTCGTTATAACGTATAACGTTATATAGTATCACCATATAACGTATAACGTTATATAGTATTACGTTATAACGTATAACGTTATATAGTATTACGTTATAACGTATAAATTTTTATATAGTATTACGTTATGACGTATAACGTTATATAGTATTACGTTATAACGTATAACGTTATATAGTATTACGTTAGAACGTATAACGTTATATAGTATTGCGTTATAACGTATAACGTTATATAGTATTACGATATAACGTATAACATAATATAGTATTACCATATAACGTATAACGTTATCATAGTATTACGTAATAACGTTATATAGTGTCACCATATAACGTATAACGTTATATAGTATTACGTTATAACGTATAACGTTATATAGTATTACGTTATAACGTATAACGTTATATAGTATTACGTTATAACGTATAACGTTATATAGTATTACGTTATAACGTATAACGATATATAGTATCACCATTTAACGTATAACGTTATATAGTATTACGTTATAACGTATAACTTTATATAGTATTACGTTATAACGTGTAACGTTATATAGTATTACGTTATAACGTATAACGTTATATAGTATTACGTTATAACGTATAACGTTATATAGCATTACGTTATAACGTATAACGTTATATAGTACTAAGTTATAACGTATAACGTTATATAGAATTACGTTATAACGTATAACGTTATATAGTATTACGTTATAACG
This sequence comes from Bombus flavifrons, assembly GCF_040668555.2. Lineage (NCBI taxonomy): Eukaryota > Metazoa > Arthropoda > Insecta > Hymenoptera > Apidae > Bombus > Bombus flavifrons. The sequence goes on from NW_027184879.1 coordinate 92,208, forward strand.
TATAACGTTATATAGTATCACCATATAACGTATAACGTTATATAGTATTACGTTATAACGTATAACGTTATATAGTATTGCGTTATAACGTATAACGTTATATAGTATTACGATATAACGTATAACGTTATATAGTATTACCATATAACGTACAACGTTATATAGTATTACGTTATAACGTTATATAGTATCACCATATAACGTATAACGTTATATAGTATTACGTTATAACGTATAACGTTATATAGTATTACGTTATAACGTATAACTTTATATATTATTACGTTATAACGTATAACGTTATATAGTATTACGTTATAACGTATAACGTTATATAGTATTACGTTATAACGTATAACGTTATATAGTATTACGTTATAACGTATAACGTTATATAGTATTGCGTTATAACGTATAACGTTATATAGTACTTCGTTATAACGTATAACGTTATATAGTATCACCATATAACGTATAACGTTATATAGTATTACGTTATAACGTATAACGTTATATAGTATTACGTTATAACGTATAACGTTATATAGAATTACGGTATAACGTATAACGTTATATAGTATTACGTTATAACGTATAACTTTATATAGTATTAC
>NW_027184880.1:0-91961 GCF_040668555.2 Bombus flavifrons
AATACTATATAACGTTATACGTTCTAACGAAACACTCTATAACGTAATACGTTATAACGTAATATTATATAACGTTATACGTTATAACGTAATACTACATAACGTTATACGTTATAACGTAATACTATATAACGTTATACGTTATAACGTAATACTACATAACGTTATTCGTTATTACGTAATACTATATGAGGTCATACGTTATTACGAAATACTATATAGCGTTATACGTTCTAACGAAACACTCTATAACGTAATACGTTATAACGTAATATTATATAACGTTATACGTTATAACGTAATACTACATAACGTTATACGTTATAACGTAATACTATATAACGTTATACGTTATAACGTAATACTACATAACGTTATTCGTTATTACGTAATACTATATGAGGTCATACGTTATTACGTAATACTATATAACGTTATACGTTAGAACGACATACTATATAACGTTATACTTTATTACGTAATACTATATAGAGTTATACGTTATAACGTAATACTATATAGCGTTATACGTTCTAACTTAATACTATATAACGTTATACGTTCTAACGAAACACGCTGTAACGTTATACGTTATAACGTAATACTCTATATCGTTATACGTTATAACGTAATACTACATAACGTTATTCGTTATTACGTAATACTATATGAGGTTATACGTTATTACGTAACACTATATAACGTTATACGTTATAACGACATACAATATAACGTTATACTTCATTACGTAATACTATATAGCGTTATACGTTATAACGTAATACTATATAGCGTTATACGTTATAACGTAATACTATATAACGTTATACGTTATAACGACATACTATATAACGTTATACTCCATTACGTAATACTATATAGCGTTATACGTTATAACGTAATACTATATAGCGTTATACGTTATAACGTAATACTATATAACGTTATACGTTATAACGTAATACTACATAACGTTATTCGTTATTACGTAATACTATATAACGTTATACGTTATAACGTAATACTATATAACGTTATTCGTTATTACGTTATACTATATGAGGTTATACGTTATCACGTAACACTATATAACGTTATACGTTATAACGACATACTGTATAATGTTATGTGTTATTACTTAATACTATATGATATCATACGTTATTACGTAACACTATATAGCGTTATACGTTCTAACTTAATACTATATAACGTTATACGTTCTAACGAAACACGCTGTAACGTTATACGTTATAACGTAATACTCTATAACGTTATACGTTATAACGTAATACTACATAACGTTATTCGTTATTACGTAATACTATATGAGGTTATACGTTATTACGTAACACTATATAACGTTATACGTTATAACGACATACTATATAACGATATACTTCATTACGTAATACTATATAGCGTTATACGTTATAACGTAATACTATATAGCGTTATACGTTATAACGTAATACTATATAACGTTATACGTTATAACGACATACTATATAACGTTATACTTCATTACGTAATACTATATAGCGTTATACGTTATAACGTAATACTATATAGCGTTATACGTTATAACGTAATACTATATAACGTTATACGTTATAACGTAATACTATATAACGTTACACGTTATAACGACATACTATATAACGTTATACTTTATTTCGTAATACTATATAGCGCTATACGTTATAACGTAATACTATATAACGTTATACGTTATAACGTAATACTATATAACGTTACACGTTCTAACTTAATACTATATAACGCTATACGTTCTAACGAAACACTCTATAACGGTATAAGTTATATCGTAATACTATATAACGTTATACGTTGTAACGTAATACTATATAACGTTATACGTTATAACGTAATACTACATAACGTTATTCGTTATTACGTAATACTATATGAGGTCATACGTTATTACGTAACACTATATAACGTTATACGTTATAACGACACACTATATAATGTTATACGTTATTACTTAATACTACATGAGGTCATACGTTATTACGTAACACTATATAACGTTATACGTTATAACGACATACTATATAACGTTATACTTCATTACGTAATACTATATAGCGTGATACGTTATAACGTAATACTATATAACGTTATACGTTATAACGAAATACTATATAGCGTTATACGTTATAACGAAATACTATACAGCGTTATACGTTATAACGTAATACTATATAACGTTACACGTTCTAACTTTATACTATATAACGTTATACGTTCTAACGAAACACTCTATAACGTTATAAGTTATATCGTAATACTATATAACGTTATACGTTATAACGTAATACTATATAACGTTACACGTTCTAACTTAATACTATATAACGTTATACGTTCTAACGAAACACTCTATAACGTTATACGTTATAACGTAATACTATATAACGTTATACGTTATAACGTAATACTACATATCGTTATTCGTTATTACGTAATACTATATAACGTTACACGTTCTAACTTAATACTATATAACGTTATACGTTCTAACGAAACACTCTATAACGTTATACTTTATAACGTAATACTATATAGCGTTATACGTTATAACGTAATGCTATATAACGTTATACGTTATAACGTAATACTATATAACATTACACGTTATAACGATATACTATATAACGTTATACGTTATAACGAAATACTATATAGCGTTATACGTTATAACGTAATACTATATAACGTTACACGTTCTAACTTAATACTATATAACGTTACACGTTCTAACTTAATACTATATAACGTTATACGTTCTAACGAAACAATCTATAACGTTACACGTTATAACAAAATACTACATAACGTTATTCGTTATTACGTAATGCTATATGAGGTCATACGTTATTACGTAACATTATATAACGTTATACGTTATAACGACATACTGTATAATGTTATACGTTATAACGTAATACTATATAACGTTACACGTTCTAACTTAATACTATATAACGTTATACGTTATAACGACATACTATATAACGTTATACTTTATTTCGTAATACTATATAGCGTTAAACGTTATAACGTAATACTATATGACGTTATACGTTATAACGTAAAACTATATAACGTTACACGTTATAACGACATACTATATAACGTTATACGTTATAACGTAATACTATATAAAGTTACACGTTATAACGACATACTATATAACGTTATACGTTATAACGAAATACTATATAGCGTTATACGTTATAACGTAATACTATATAACGTTATACGTTCTAACTTAATACTATATAACGTTATACGTTCTAACGAAACACTCTATAACGTTATACGTTATAACGTAATACTATATAACGTTATACGTTATAACGTAATACTATATAACGTTACACGTTATAACGACATACTATATAACGTTATACGTTATAACGAAATACTATGTAGCGTTATACGTTATAACGTAATGCTATATGAGGTCATACGTTATTACGTAACATTATATAACGTTATACGTTATAACGACATACTGTATAATGTTATACGTTATAACGTAATACTATATAACGTTACACGTTCTAGCTTAATACTATATAACGTTATACGTTATAACGACATACTATATAACGTTATACTTCATTACGTAATACTATATAGCGTTATACGTTAGAACGTAATACTATATAACGTTATACGTTATAACGAAATACTATATAGCGTTATACGTTATAACGTAATACTATATAACGTTACACGTTCTAACTTAATACTATATAACGTTATACGTTCTAACGAAACACTCTATAACGTTATACGTTATATCGTAATGCTATATAACGTTATACGTTATAACGTAATACTATATAACGTTATACGTTATAACGTAAAACTACATAACGTTATTCGTTATTACGTAATACTATATGAGGTCATACGTTATTACGTAACACTATATAACGTTATACGTTATAACGACACACTATATAATGTTATACGTTATTACTTAATACTACATGAGGTCATACGTTATTACGTAACACTATATAACGTTATACGTTATAACGTGATACTATATATCGTTACACGTTATAACGACATACTACATAACGTTATACGTTATTACTTAATACTATATGAGGTCATACGTTATTACGTAACACTATATAACGTTATACGTTATAACGACATACTATATAACGTTATACGTTAAAACGTAATACTATATAACGTTATACGTTATAACGTAATACTACATAACGTTATTCCTTATTACGTAATACTATATGAGGTCATACGTTATTACGTAACACTATATAACGTTATACGTTATAACGACACACTATATAATGTTATACGTTATTACTTAATACTACATGAGGTCATACGTTATTACGTAACACTATATAACGTTATACGTTATAAAGACATACTATATATCGTTATACTTCATTACGTAATACTATATAGCGTGATACGTTATAATGTAATACTATATAACGTTATACGTTCTAACGAAACACTCTATAACGTTATACGTTATAACGTAATACTATATAACGTTATACGTTATAACGTAATACTATATAACGTTACACGTTATAACGACATACTATATAACGTTATACTTCATTACGTAATACTATATAGCGTTATACGTTAGAACGTAATACTATATAACGTTATACGTTATAACGAAATACTATATAGCGTTATACGTTATAACGTAATACTATATAACGTTACACGTTCTAACTTAATACTATATAACGTTATACGTTCTAACGAAACACTCTATAACGTTATACGTTATATCGTAATACTATATAACGTTATACGTTATAACGTAATACTATATAACGTTATACGTTATAACGTAATACTACATAACGTTATTCGTTATTACGTAATACTATATGAGGTCATACGTTATTACGTAACACTATATAACGTTATACGTTATAACGACACACTATATAATGTTATACGTTATTACTTAATACTACATGAGGTCATACGTTATTACGTAACACTATATAACGTTATACGTTATAACGACATACTATATATCGTTATACTTCATTACGTAATACTATATAGCGTGATACGTTATAATGTAATACTATATAACGTTGTACGTTATAACGAAATACTATATAGCGTTATACGTTATAACGAAATACTATACAGCGTTATACGTTATAACGTAATACTATATAACGTTACACGTTCTAACTTTATACTATATAACGTTATACGTTCTAACGAAACATTCTATAACGTTATAAGTTATATCGTAATACTATATAACGTTATACGTTATAACGTAATACTATATAACGTTACACGTTCTAACTTAATACTATATAACGTTACACGTTATAACGACATACTATATAACGTTATACGTTATAACGAAATACTATATAGCGTTATACGTTATAACGTAATACTATATAACGTTATACGTTCTAACTTAATACTATATAACGTTATACGTTCTAACGAAACACTCTATAACGTTATACGTTATAACGTAATACTATATAACGTTATACGTTCTAACGAAACACTCTATAACGTTATACGTTATAACGTAATACGATATAACGTTATACGTTATAACGTAATACTACATAACGTTATTCGTTATTACGTAATGCTATATGAGGTCATACGTTATTACGTAACATTATATAACGTTATACGTTATAACGACATACTGTATAATGTTATACGTTATAACGTAATACTATATAACGTTACACGTTCTAGCTTAATACTATATAACGTTATACGTTTTAACGACATACTATATAACGTTATACTTCATTACGTAATACTATATAGCGTTATACGTTAGAACGTAATACTATATAACGTTATACGTTATAACGAAATACTATATAGCGTTATACGTTATAACGTAATACTATATAACGTTACACGTTCTAACTTAATACTATATAACGTTATACGTTCTAACGAAACACTATATAACGTTACACGTTCTAACTTAATACTATATAACGTTATACGTTCTAACGAAACACTCTATAACGTTATACGTTATAACGTAATACTATATAACGTTATACGTTATAACGTAATACTACATAACGTTATTCGTTATTACGTAATACTATATAACGTTACACGTTCTAACTTAATACTATATAACGTTATACGTTCTAACGAAACACTCTATAACGTTATACGTTATAACGTAATACTATATAACGTTATACGTTATAACGTAATACTACATAACGTTATTCGTTATTACGTAATACTATATAACGTTACACGTTCTAACTTAATACTATATAGCGTGATACGTTATAACGTAATACTATATAACGTTATACGTTATAACGAAATACTATATAGCGTTATACGTTATAACGAAATACTATACAGCGTTATACGTTATAACGTAATACTATATAACGTTACACGTTCTAACTTTATACTATATAACGTTATACGTTCTAACGAAACACTCTATAACGTTATAAGTTATATCGTAATACTATATAACGTTATACGTTATAACGTAATACTATATAACGTTACACGTTCTAACTTAATACTATATAACGTTATACGTTCTAACGAAACACTCTATAACGTTATACGTTATAACGTAATACTATATAACGTTATACGTTATAACGTAATACTACATATCGTTATTCGTTATTACGTAATACTATATAACGTTACACGTTCTAACTTAATACTATATAACGTTATACGTTCTAACGAAACACTCTATAACGTTATACATTATAACGTAATACTATATAGCGTTATACGTTATAACGAAATGCTATATAACGTTATACGTTATAACGTAATACTATATAACATTACACGTTATAACGATATACTATATAACGTTATACGTTATAACGAAATACTATATAGCGTTATACGTTATAACGTAATACTATATAACGTTACACGTTCTAACTTAATACTATATAACGTTACACGTTCTAACTTAATACTATATAACGTTATACGTTCTAACGAAACACTCTATAACGTTATACGTTATAACAAAATACTACATAACGTTATTCGTTATTACGTAATGCTATATGAGGTCATACGTTATTACGTAACATTATATAACGTTATACGTTATAACGACATACTGTATAATGTTATACGTTATAACGTAATACTATATAACGTTACACGTTCTAACTTAATACTATATAACGTTACACGTTCTAACTTAATACTATATAACGTTATACGTTCTAACGAAACAATCTATAACGTTATACATTATAACGTAATACTATATAGCGTTAAACGTTATAACGTAATACTATATGACGTTATACGTTATAACGTAATACTATATAACGTTACACGTTATAGCGACATACTATATAGCGTTATACGTTCTAACGATACACTCTATAACGTTATAAGTTATATCGTAATACTATATAACGTTACACGTTATAACGACATACTATATAACGTTATACGTTATAACGAAATACTATGTAGCGTTATACGTTATAACGTAATACTATATAACGTTACACGTTATAACGACATACTATATAACGTTATACGTTATAACGTAATACTATATAACGTTACACGTTATAACGACATACTATATAACGTTATACGTTATAACGAAATACTATATAGCGTTATACGTTATAACGTAATACTATATAACGTTATACGTTCTAACTTAATACTATATAACGTTATACGTTCTAACGAAACACTCTATAACGTTATACGTTATAACGTAATACTATATAACGTTATACGTTCTAACGAAACACTCTATAACGTTATACGTTATAACGTAATACGATATAACGTTATACGTTATAACGTAATACTATATAACGTTACACGTTATAACGACATACTATATAACGTTATACGTTATAACGAAATACTATATAACGTTATACGTTATAACGAAATACTATATAGCGTTATTACGTTATAACGTAATACTATATAACGTTACACGTTCTAACTTAATACTATATAACGTTATACGTTCTAACGAAACACTCTATAACGTTATACGTTATATCGTAATGCTATATAACGTTATACGTTATAACGTAATACTATATAACGTTATACGTTATAACGTAATACTACGTAACGTTATTCGTTATTACGTAATACTATATGAGGTCATACGTTATTACGTAACACTATATAACGTTATACGTTATAACGTGATACTATATATCGTTACACGTTATAACGACATACTACATAACGTTATACGTTATTACTTAATACTATATGAGGTCATACGTTATTACGTAACACTATATAACGTTATACGTTATAACGACACACTATATAACGTTATACTTTATTTCGTAATACTATATAGCGTTATACGTTATAACGTAATACTATATGACGTTTTACGTTATAACGTAATACTATATAACGTTACACGTTATAGCGACATACTATATAGCGTTATACGTTCTAACGAAACACTCTATAACGTTACACGTTCTAACTTAATACTATATAACGTTATACGTTCTAACGAAACACTCTATAACGTTATACGTTATATCGTAATACTATATAACGTTATACGTTATAACGTAATACTATATAACGTTATACGTTATAACGTAATACTACATAACGTTATTCGTTATTACGTAATTACTATATGAGGTCATACGTTATTACGTAACACTATATAACGTTATACGTTATAACGACACACTATATAATGTTATACGTTATTACTTAATACTACATGAGGTAATACGTTATTACGTAACACTATATAACGTTATACGTTATAACGACATACTATATAACGTTATACTTCATTACGTAATACTATATAGCGTGATACGTTATAACGTAATACTATATAACGTTATACGTTATAACGAAATACTATATAGCGTTATACGTTATAACGAAATACTATACAGCGTTATACGTTATAACGTAATACTATATAACGTTACACGTTCTAACTTTATACTATATAACGTTATACGTTCTAACGAAACACTCTATAACGTTATAAGTTATATCGTAATACTATATAACGTTATACGTTATAACGTAATACTATATAACGTTACACGTTCTAACTTAATACTATATAACGTTATACGTTCTAACGAAACACTCTATAACGTTATACGTTATAACGTAATACTATATAACGTTATACGTTATAACGTAATACTACATATCGTTATTCGTTATTACGTAATACTATATAACGTTACACGTTCTAACTTAATACTATATAACGTTATACGTTCTAACGAAACACTCTATAACGTTATACATTATAACGTAATACTATATAGCGTTATACGTTATAACGAAATGCTATATAACGTTATACGTTATAACGTAATACTATATAACATTACACGTTATAACGATATACTATATAACGTTATACGTTATAACGAAATACTATATAGCGTTATACGTTATAACGTAATACTATATAACGTTACACGTTCTAACTTAATACTATATAACGTTACACGTTCTAACTTAATACTATATAACGTTATACGTTCTAACGAAACACTCTATAACGTTATACGTTATAACAAAATACTACATAACGTTATTCGTTATTACGTAATGCTATATGAGGTCATACGTTATTACGTAACATTATATAACGTTATACGTTATAACGACATACTGTATAATGTTATACGTTATAACGTAATACTATATAACGTTACACGTTCTAACTTAATACTATATAACGTTACACGTTCTAACTTAATACTATATAACGTTATACGTTCTAACGAAACAATCTATAACGTTATACATTATAACGTAATACTATATAGCGTTAAACGTTATAACGTAATACTATATGACGTTATACGTTATAACGTAATACTATATAACGTTACACGTTATAGCGACATACTATATAGCGTTATACGTTCTAACGAAACACTCTATAACGTTATAAGTTATATCGTAATACTATATAACGTTACACGTTATAACGACATACTATATAACGTTATACGTTATAACGAAATACTATGTAGCGTTATACGTTATAACGTAATACTATATAACGTTACACGTTATAACGACATACTATATAACGTTATACGTTATAACGTAATACTATATAACGTTACACGTTATAACGACATACTATATAACGTTATACGTTATAACGAAATACTATATAGCGTTATACGTTATAACGTAATACTATATAACGTTATACGTTCTAACTTAATACTATATAACGTTATACGTTCTAACGAAACACTCTATAACGTTATACGTTATAACGTAATACTATATAACGTTATACGTTCTAACGAAACACTCTATAACGTTATACGTTATAACGTAATACGATATAACGTTATACGTTATAACGTAATACTATATAACGTTACACGTTATAACGACATACTATATAACGTTATACGTTATAACGAAATACTATATAACGTTATACGTTATAACGAAATACTATATAGCGTTATACGTTATAACGTAATACTATATAACGTTACACGTTCTAACTTAATACTATATAACGTTATACGTTCTAACGAAACACTCTATAACGTTATACGTTATATCGTAATGCTATATAACGTTATACGTTCTAACTTTATACTATATAACGTTATACGTTCTAACGAAACATTCTATAACGTTATAAGTTATATCGTAATACTATATAACGTTATACGTTATAACGTAATACTATATAACGTTACACGTTCTAACTTAATACTATATAACGTTATACGTTCTAACGAAACACTCTATAACGTTATACGTTATAACGTAATACTATATAACGTTATACGTTATAACGTAATACTACATAACGTTATTCGTTATTACGTAATACTATATAACGTTACACGTTCTAACTTAATACTATATAACGTTACACGTTATAACGACATACTATATAACGTTATACGTTATAACGAAATACTATATAGCGTTATACGTTATAACGTAATACTATATAACGTTATACGTTCTAACTTAATACTATATAACGTTATACGTTCTAACGAAACACTCTATAACGTTATACGTTATAACGTAATACTATATAACGTTATACGTTCTAACGAAACACTCTATAACGTTATACGTTATAACGTAATACGATATAACGTTATACGTTATAACGTAATACTACATAACGTTATTCGTTATTACGTAATGCTATATGAGGTCATACGTTATTACGTAACATTATATAACGTTATACGTTATAACGACATACTGTATAATGTTATACGTTATAACGTAATACTATATAACGTTACACGTTCTAGCTTAATACTATATAACGTTATACGTTATAACGACATACTATATAACGTTATACTTCATTACGTAATACTATATAGCGTTATACGTTAGAACGTAATACTATATAACGTTATACGTTATAACGAAATACTATATAGCGTTATACGTTATAACGTAATACTATATAACGTTACACGTTCTAACTTAATACTATATAACGTTATACGTTCTAACGAAACACTATATAACGTTACACGTTCTAACTTAATACTATATAACGTTATACGTTCTAACGAAACACTCTATAACGTTATACGTTATAACGTAATACTATATAACGTTATACGTTATAACGTAATACTACATAACGTTATTCGTTATTACGTAATACTATATAACGTTACACGTTCTAACTTAATACTATATAACGTTATACGTTCTAACGAAACACTCTATAACGTTATACGTTATAACGTAATACTATATAACGTTATACGTTATAACGTAATACTACATAACGTTATTCGTTATTACGTAATACTATATAACGTTACACGTTCTAACTTAATACTATATAGCGTGATACGTTATAACGTAATACTATATAACGTTATACGTTATAACGAAATACTATATAGCGTTATACGTTATAACGAAATACTATACAGCGTTATACGTTATAACGTAATACTATATAACGTTACACGTTCTAACTTTATACTATATAACGTTATACGTTCTAACGAAACACTCTATAACGTTATAAGTTATATCGTAATACTATATAACGTTATACGTTATAACGTAATACTATATAACGTTACACGTTCTAACTTAATACTATATAACGTTATACGTTCTAACGAAACACTCTATAACGTTATACGTTATAACGTAATACTATATAACGTTATACGTTATAACGTAATACTACATATCGTTATTCGTTATTACGTAATACTATATAACGTTACACGTTCTAACTTAATACTATATAACGTTATACGTTCTAACGAAACACTCTATAACGTTATACATTATAACGTAATACTATATAGCGTTATACGTTATAACGAAATGCTATATAACGTTATACGTTATAACGTAATACTATATAACATTACACGTTATAACGATATACTATATAACGTTATACGTTATAACGAAATACTATATAGCGTTATACGTTATAACGTAATACTATATAACGTTACACGTTCTAACTTAATACTATATAACGTTACACGTTCTAACTTAATACTATATAACGTTATACGTTCTAACGAAACACTCTATAACGTTATACGTTATAACAAAATACTACATAACGTTATTCGTTATTACGTAATGCTATATGAGGTCATACGTTATTACGCAACATTATATAACGTTATACGTTATAACGACATACTGTATAATGTTATACGTTATAACGTAATACTATATAACGTTACACGTTCTAACTTAATACTATATAACGTTACACGTTCTAACTTAATACTATATAACGTTATACGTTCTAACGAAACAATCTATAACGTTATACATTATAACGTAATACTATATAGCGTTAAACGTTATAACGTAATACTATATGACGTTATACGTTATAACGTAATACTATATAACGTTACACGTTATAGCGACATACTATATAGCGTTATACGTTCTAACGAAACACTCTATAACGTTATAAGTTATATCGTAATACTATATAACGTTATACGTTATAACGTAATACTATATAACGTTATACGTTATAACGTAATACGATATAACGTTATACGTTATAACGTAATACTATATAACGTTACACGTTATAACGACATACTATATAACGTTATACGTTATAACGAAATACTATATAACGTTATACGTTATAACGAAATACTATATAGCGTTATACGTTATAACGTAATACTATATAACGTTACACGTTCTAACTTAATACTATATAACGTTATACGTTCTAACGAAACACTCTATAACGTTATACGTTATATCGTAATGCTATATAACGTTATACGTTCTAACTTTATACTATATAACGTTATACGTTCTAACGAAACATTCTATAACGTTATAAGTTATATCGTAATACTATATAACGTTACACGTTATAACGACATACTATATAACGTTATACGTTATAACGAAATACTATGTAGCGTTATACGTTATAACGTAATACTATATAACGTTACACGTTCTAACTTAATACTATATAACGTTACACGTTCTAACTTAATACTATATAACGTTATACGTTCTAACGAAACAATCTATAACGTTATACATTATAACGTAATACTATATAGCGTTAAACGTTATAACGTAATACTATATGACGTTATACGTTATAACGTAATACTATATAACGTTACACGTTATAGCGACATACTATATAGCGTTATACGTTCTAACGAAACACTCTATAACGTTATAAGTTATATCGTAATACTATATAACGTTACACGTTATAACGACATACTATATAACGTTATACGTTATAACGAAATACTATGTAGCGTTATACGTTATAACGTAATACTATATAACGTTACACGTTATAACGACATACTATATAACGTTATACGTTATAACGTAATACTATATAACGTTACACGTTATAACGACATACTATATAACGTTATACGTTATAACGAAATACTATATAGCGTTATACGTTATAACGTAATACTATATAACGTTATACGTTCTAACTTAATACTATATAACGTTATACGTTCTAACGAAACACTCTATAACGTTATACGTTATAACGTAATACTATATAACGTTATACGTTCTAACGAAACACTCTATAACGTTATACGTTATAACGTAATACGATATAACGTTATACGTTATAACGTAATACTATATAACGTTACACGTTATAACGACATACTATATAACGTTATACGTTATAACGAAATACTATATAACGTTATACGTTATAACGAAATACTATATAGCGTTATACGTTATAACGTAATACTATATAACGTTACACGTTCTAACTTAATACTATATAACGTTATACGTTCTAACGAAACACTCTATAACGTTATACGTTATATCGTAATGCTATATAACGTTATACGTTCTAACTTTATACTATATAACGTTATACGTTCTAACGAAACATTCTATAACGTTATAAGTTATAACGTAATACTATATAACGTTATACGTTATAACGTAATACTACATATCGTTATTCGTTATTACGTAATACTATATAACGTTACACGTTCTAACTTAATACTATATAACGTTATACGTTCTAACGAAACACTCTATAACGTTATACATTATAACGTAATACTACATAACGTTATTCGTTATTACGTAATACTATATAACGTTACACGTTCTAACTTAATACTATATAACGTTACACGTTATAACGACATACTATATAACGTTATACGTTATAACGAAATACTATATAGCGTTATACGTTATAACGTAATACTATATAACGTTATACGTTCTAACTTAATACTATATAACGTTATACGTTCTAACGAAACACTCTATAACGTTATACGTTATAACGTAATACTATATAACGTTATACGTTCTAACGAAACACTCTATAACGTTATACGTTATAACGTAATACGATATAACGTTATACGTTATAACGTAATACTACATAACGTTATTCGTTATTACGTAATGCTATATGAGGTCATACGTTATTACGTAACATTATATAACGTTATACGTTATAACGACATACTGTATAATGTTATACGTTATAACGTAATACTATATAACGTTACACGTTCTAGCTTAATACTATATAACGTTATACGTTATAACGACATACTATATAACGTTATACTTCATTACGTAATACTATATAGCGTTATACGTTAGAACGTAATACTATATAACGTTATACGTTATAACGAAATACTATATAGCGTTATACGTTATAACGTAATACTATATAACGTTACACGTTCTAACTTAATACTATATAACGTTATACGTTCTAACGAAACACTATATAACGTTATACGTTATAACGTAATACTATATAACGTTACACGTTCTAACTTTATACTATATAACGTTATACGTTCTAACGAAACACTCTATAACGTTATAAGTTATATCGTAATACTATATAACGTTATACGTTATAACGTAATACTATATAACGTTACACGTTCTAACTTAATACTATATAACGTTATACGTTCTAACGAAACACTCTATAACGTTATACGTTATAACGTAATACTATATAACGTTATACGTTATAACGTAATACTACATATCGTTATTCGTTATTACGTAATACTATATAACGTTACACGTTCTAACTTAATACTATATAACGTTATACGTTCTAACGAAACACTCTATAACGTTATACATTATAACGTAATACTATATAGCGTTATACGTTATAACGAAATGCTATATAACGTTATACGTTATAACGTAATACTATATAACATTACACGTTATAACGATATACTATATAACGTTATACGTTATAACGAAATACTATATAGCGTTATACGTTATAACGTAATACTATATAACGTTACACGTTCTAACTTAATACTATATAACGTTACACGTTCTAACTTAATACTATATAACGTTATACGTTCTAACGAAACACTCTATAACGTTATACGTTATAACAAAATACTACATAACGTTATTCGTTATTACGTAATGCTATATGAGGTCATACGTTATTACGCAACATTATATAACGTTATACGTTATAACGACATACTGTATAATGTTATACGTTATAACGTAATACTATATAACGTTACACGTTCTAACTTAATACTATATAACGTTACACGTTCTAACTTAATACTATATAACGTTATACGTTCTAACGAAACAATCTATAACGTTATACATTATAACGTAATACTATATAGCGTTAAACGTTATAACGTAATACTATATGACGTTATACGTTATAACGTAATACTATATAACGTTACACGTTATAGCGACATACTATATAGCGTTATACGTTCTAACGAAACACTCTATAACGTTATAAGTTATATCGTAATACTATATAACGTTACACGTTATAACGACATACTATATAACGTTATACGTTATAACGAAATACTATGTAGCGTTATACGTTATAACGTAATACTATATAACGTTACACGTTATAACGACATACTATATAACGTTATACGTTATAACGTAATACTATATAACGTTACACGTTATAACGACATACTATATAACGTTATACGTTATAACGAAATACTATATAGCGTTATACGTTATAACGTAATACTATATAACGTTATACGTTCTAACTTAATACTATATAACGTTATACGTTCTAACGAAACACTCTATAACGTTATACGTTATAACGTAATACTATATAACGTTATACGTTCTAACGAAACACTCTATAACGTTATACGTTATAACGTAATACGATATAACGTTATACGTTATAACGTAATACTATATAACGTTACACGTTATAACGACATACTATATAACGTTATACGTTATAACGAAATACTATATAACGTTATACGTTATAACGAAATACTATATAGCGTTATACGTTATAACGTAATACTATATAACGTTACACGTTCTAACTTAATACTATATAACGTTATACGTTCTAACGAAACACTCTATAACGTTATACGTTATATCGTAATGCTATATAACGTTATACGTTATAACGTAATACTATATAACGTTATACGTTATAACGTAATACTACGTAACGTTATTCGTTATTACGTAATACTATATGAGGTCATACGTTATTACGTAACACTATATAACGTTATACGTTATAACGACACACTATATAATGTTATACGCTATTACTTAATACTACATGAGGTCATACGTTATTACGTAACACTATATAACGTTATACGTTATAACGTGATACTATATATCGTTACACGTTATAACGACATACTACATAACGTTATACGTTATTACTTAATACTATATGAGGTCATACGTTATTACGTAACACTATATAACGTTATACGTTATAACGACACACTATATAACGTTATACTTTATTTCGTAATACTATATAGCGTTATACGTTATAACGTAATACTATATGACGTTATACGTTATAACGTAATACTATATAACGTTACACGTTATAGCGACATACTATATAGCGTTATACGTTCTAACGAAACACTCTATAACGTTATAAGTTATATCGTAATACTATATAACGTTATACGTTATAACGTAATACTATATAACGTTATACGTTATAACGTAATACTATATAACGTTACACGTTATAACGACATACTATATAACGTTATACTTTATTTCGTAATACTATATAGCGCTATACGTTATAACGTAATACTATATAACGTTATACGTTATAACGTAATACTATATAACGTTACACGTTCTAACTTAATACTATATAACGCTATACGTTCTAACGAAACACTCTATAACGGTATAAGTTATATCGTAATACTATTTAACGTTATACGTTATAACGTAATACTATATAACGTTATACGTTATAACGTAATACTATATAACGTTACACGTTCTAACTTAATACTATATAACGTTATACGTTATAACGTAATACTATATAACGTTATACGTTATAACGTAATACTATATAACATTACACGTTATAACGATATACTATATAACGTTAATCGTTATAACGAAATACTATATAGCGTTATACGTTATAACGTAATACTATATAACGTTACACGTTCTAACTTAATACTATATAACGTTATACGTTATAACGACATACTATATAACGTTATACTTTATTTCGTAATACTATATAGCGTTATACGTTATGACGTAATACTATATAACGTTACACGTTCTAACTTAATACTATATAACGTTATACGTTCTAACGAAACACTCTATAACGTTATACGTTATAACGTAATACTATATAGCGTTATACGTTATAACGTAATACTATATAACGTTATACGTTATAACGTAATACTATATAACATTACACGTTATAACGATATACTATATAACGTTATACGTTATAACGAAATACTATATAGCGTTATACGTTATAACGTAATACTATATAACGTTACACGTTCTAACATAATACTATATAACGTTACACGTTCTGACTTAATACTATATAACGTTATACGTTCTAACGAAACACTCTATAACGTAATACGTTATAACGTAATATTATATAACGTTATACGTTATAACGTAATACTACATAACGTTATACGTTATAACGTAATACTATATAACGTTATACGTTATAACGTAATACTACATAACGTTATTCGTTATTACGTAATACTATATGAGGTCATACGTTATTACGTAATACTATATAACGTTATACGTTAGAACGACATACTATATAACGTTATACTTTATTACGTAATACTATATAGAGTTATACGTTATAACGTAATACTATATAGCGTTATACGTTCTAACTTAATACTATATAACGTTATACGTTCTAACGAAACACGCTGTAACGTTATACGTTATAACGTAATACTCTATAACGTTATACGTTATAACGTAATACTACATAACGTTATTCGTTATTACGTAAAACTATATGAGGTTATACGTTATTACGTAACACTATATAACGTTATACGTTATAACGACATACTATATAACGTTATACTTCATTACGTAATACTATATAGCGTTATACGTTATAACGTAATACTATATAGCGTTATACGTTATAACGTAATACTATATAACGTTATACGTTATAACGACATACTATATAACGTTATACTTCATTACGTAATACTATATAGCGTTATACGTTATAACGTAATACTATATAGCGTTATACGTTATAACGTAATACTATATAACGTTATACGTTATAACGTAATACTACATAACGTTATTCGTTATTACGTAATACTATATAACGTTATACGTTATAACGTAATACTATATAACGTTATTCGTTATTACGTTATACTATATGAGGTTATACGTTATCACGTAACACTATATAACGTTATACGTTATAACGACATACTGTATAATGTTATGTGTTATTACTTAATACTATATGATATCATACGTTATTACGTAACACTATATAGCGTTATACGTTCTAACGAAACACTCTATAACGTTATACGTTATAACGAAATACTATATAGCGTTATACGTTATAACGTAATACTATATAACGTTATTCGTTATTACGTAATACTATATGAGGTTATACGTTATTACGTAACACTATATAACGTTATACGTTATAACGACATACTATATAACGTTATACGTTATAACGAAATACTATATAGCGTTATACGTTATAACGTAATACTATATAGCGTTATACGTTCTAACTTAATACTATATAGCTATATACGTTCTAAGGAAACACTCTATAACGTTATACGTTATAACGACATACTATATAACGTTATACGTTATAACGTAATACTATATAACGTTACACGTTCTAGCTTAATACTATATAACGTTATACGTTATAACGACATACTATATAACGTTATACTTCATTACGTAATACTATATAGCGTTATACGTTAGAACGTAATACTATATAACGTTATACGTTATAACGAAATACTATATAGCGTTATACGTTATAACGTAATACTATATAACGTTACACGTTCTAACTTAATACTATATAACGTTATACGTTCTAACGAAACACTCTATAACGTTATACGTTATATCGTAATGCTATATAACGTTATACGTTATAACGTAATACTATATAACGTTATACGTTATAACGTAATACTACGTAACGTTATTCGTTATTACGTAATACTATATGAGGTCATACGTTATTACGTAACACTATATAACGTTATACGTTATAACGACACACTATATAATGTTATACGCTATTACTTAATACTACATGAGGTCATACGTTATTACGTAACACTATATAACGTTATACGTTATAACGTGATACTATATATCGTTACACGTTATAACGACATACTACATAACGTTATACGTTATTACTTAATACTATATGAGGTCATACGTTATTACGTAACACTATATAACGTTATACGTTATAACGACACACTATATAACGTTATACTTTATTTCGTAATACTATATAGCGTTATACGTTATAACGTAATACTATATGACGTTATACGTTATAACGTAATACTATATAACGTTACACGTTATAGCGACATACTATATAGCGTTATACGTTCTAACGAAACACTCTATAACGTTATAAGTTATATCGTAATACTATATAACGTTATACGTTATAACGTAATACTATATAACATTACACGTTATAACGATATACTATATAACGTTATACGTTATAACGAAATACTATATAGCGTTATACGTTATAACGTAATACTATATAACGTTACACGTTCTAACTTAATACTATATAACGTTACACGTTCTAACTTAATACTATATAACGTTATACGTTATAACGACATACTATATAACGTTATACTTTATTTCGTAATACTATATAGCGTTATACGTTATAACGTAATACTATATGACGTTATACGTTATAACGTAATACTATATAACGTTACACGTTATAGCGACATACTATATAGCGTTATACGTTCTAACGAAACACTCTATAACGTTATAAGTTATATCGTAATACTATATAACGTTATACGTTATAACGTAATACTATATAACGTTATACGTTATAACGTAATACTATATAACGTTACACGTTATAACGACATACTATATAACGTTATACTTTATTTCGTAATACTATATAGCGCTATACGTTATAACGTAATACTATATAACGTTATACGTTATAACGTAATACTATATAACGTTACACGTTCTAACTTAATACTATATAACGCTATACGTTCTAACGAAACACTCTATAACGGTATAAGTTATATCGTAATACTATTTAATGTTATACGTTATAACGTAATACTATATAACGTTATACGTTATAACGTAATACTATATAACGTTACACGTTCTAACTTAATACTATATAACGTTATACGTTATAACGTAATACTATATAACGTTATACGTTATAACGTAATACTATATAACATTACACGTTATAACGATATACTATATAACGTTAATCGTTATAACGAAATACTATATAGCGTTATACGTTATAACGTAATACTATATAACGTTACACGTTCTAACTTAATACTATATAACGTTATACGTTATAACGACATACTATATAACGTTATACTTTATTTCGTAATACTATATAGCGTTATACGTTATGACGTAATACTATATAACGTTACACGTTCTAACTTAATACTATATAACGTTATACGTTCTAACGAAACACTCTATAACGTTATACGTTATAACGTAATACTATATAGCGTTATACGTTATAACGTAATACTATATAACGTTATACGTTATAACGTAATACTATATAACATTACACGTTATAACGATATACTATATAACGTTATACGTTATAACGAAATACTATATAGCGTTATACGTTATAACGTAATACTATATAACGTTACACGTTCTAACATAATACTATATAACGTTACACGTTCTGACTTAATACTATATAACGTTATACGTTCTAACGAAACACTCTATAACGTAATACGTTATAACGCAATATTATATAACGTTATACGTTATAACGTAATACTACATAACGTTATACGTTATAACGTAATACTATATAACGTTATACGTTATAACGTAATACTACATAACGTTATTCGTTATTACGTAATACTATATGAGGTCATACGTTATTACGTAATACTATATAACGTTATACGTTAGAGCGACATACTATATAACGTTATACTTTATTACGTAATACTATATAGAGTTATACGTTATAACGTAATACTATATAGCGTTATACGTTCTAACTTAATACTATATAACGTTATACGTTCTAACGAAACACGCTGTAACGTTATACGTTATAACGTAATACTCTATAACGTTATACGTTATAACGTAATACTACATAACGTTATTCGTTATTACGTAATACTATATGAGGTTATACGTTATTACGTAACACAATATAACGTTATACGTTATAACGACATACTATATAACGTTATACTTCATTACGTAATACTATATAGCGTTATACGTTATAACGTAATACTATATAGCGTTATACGTTATAACGTAATACTATATAACGTTATACGTTATAACGACATACTATATAACGTTATACTTCATTACGTAATACTATATAGCGTTATACGTTATAACGTAATACTATATAGCGTTATACGTTATAACGTAATACTATATAACGTTATACGTTATAACGTAATACTACATAACGTTATTCGTTATTACGTAATACTATATAACGTTATACGTTATAACGTAATACTATATAACGTTATTCGTTATTACGTTATACTATATGAGGTTATACGTTATCACGTAACACTATATAACGTTATACGTTATAACGACATACTGTATAATGTTATGTGTTATTACTTAATACTATATGATATCATACGTTATTACGTAACACTATATAGCGTTATACGTTCTAACGAAACACTCTATAACGTTATACGTTATAACGTAATACTATATAACGTTATACGTTATAACGTAATACTATATAACGTTACACGTTATAACGACATACTATATAACGTTATACGTTATAACGAAATACTATATAGCGTTATACGTTATAACGTAATACTATATAACGTTATACGTTATTACGTAATACTACAAAACGTTATTCGTTATTACGTAATACTATATGAGGTCATACGTTATTACGTAATACTATATAACGTTATACGTTATAACGTAATACTATATAACGTTACACGTTATAACGACATACTATATAACGTTATACGTTATAACGAAATACTATATAGCGTTATACGTTATAACGTAATACTATATAACGTTATTCGTTATTACGTAATACTATATGAGGTTATACGTTATTACGTAACACTATATAACGTTATACGTTATAACGACATACTATATAACGTTATACGTTATAACGAAATACTATATAGCGTTATACGTTATAACGTAATACTATATAGCGTTATACGTTCTAACTTAATACTATATAGCTATATACGTTCTAAGGAAACACTCTATAACGTTATACGTTATAACGACATACTATATAACGTTATACGTTATAACGTAATACTATATAACTTTACACGTTATAACGACATACTATATAACGTTATACGTTATAACGAAATACTATATAGCGTTATACGTTATAACGTAATACTATATAACGTTATTCGTTATTACGTATTACTATATGAGGTTATACGTTATTACGTAACACTATATAACGTTATACGTTATAACGACATACTATATAACGTTATACGTTATAACGAAATACTATATAGCGTTATACGTTATAACGTAATACTATATAGCGTTATACGTTCTAACTTAATACTATATAACTATATACGTTATAACGTAATACTATATAACGTTATACGTTATAACGTAATACTATATAACGTTACACGTTATAACGACATACTATATAACGTTATACGTTATAACGAAATGCTATATAGCGTTATACGTTATAACGTAATACTACATAACGTTATTCGTTATTACGTAATACTATATGAGGTCATACGTTATAACGACATACTATATAACGTTATACTCTATTACGTTATACTATATGAGGTTATACGTTATTACGTAACACTATATAACGTTCTACGTTATAACGACATACTGTATAATGTTATACGTTATTACTTAATACTATATGAGGTTATACGTTATTACGTAACACTATATAACGTTATACGTTATAACGACATACTGTATAATGTTATACGTTATTACTTAATACTATATGATATCATACGTTATTACGTAACACTATATAGCGTTATACGTTCTAACGAAACACTCTACAACGTTATACGTTATAACGTAATACTATATAGCGTTATACGTTATAACGTAATACTATATAACGTTATACGTTATAACGTAATACTATATAACGTGTAACGTTCTAACTTAATACTATATAACGTTATACGTTATAACGACATACTATATAACGTTATACTTTATTTCGTAATACTATATAGCGTTATACGTTATAACGTAATACTATATAACGTTATACGTTATAACGTAAAACTATATAACGTTACACGTTATAGCGACATACTATATAACGTTATACGTTCTAACGAAACACTCTACAACGTTATACGTTATAACGTAATACTATATAACGTTACACGTTCTAACTTAATACTATATAACGTTATACGTTCTAACGAAACACTCTATAACGTTATACGTTATAACGTAATACTATATAACGTTATACGTTATAACGTAATACTACATAACGTTATTCGTTATTACGTAATACTATATAACGTTACACGTTCTAACTTAATACTATATAACGTTACACGTTATAACGACATACTATATAACGTTATACGTTATAACGAAATACTATATAGCGTTATACGTTATAACGTAATACTATATAACGTTATACGTTCTAACTTAATACTATATAACGTTATACGTTCTAACGAAACACTCTATAACGTTATACGTTATAACGTAATACTATATAACGTTATACGTTCTAACGAAACACTCTATAACGTTATACGTTATAACGTAATACGATATAACGTTATACGTTATAACGTAATACTACATAACGTTATTCGTTATTACGTAATGCTATATAAGGTCATACGTTATTACGTAACATTATATAACGTTATACGTTATAACGACATACTGTATAATGTTATACGTTATAACGTAATACTATATAACGTTACACGTTCTAGCTTAATACTATATAACGTTATACGTTATAACGACATACTATATAACGTTATACTTCATTACGTAATACTATATAGCGTTATACGTTAGAACGTAATACTATATAACGTTATACGTTATAACGAAATACTATATAGCGTTATACGTTATAACGTAATACTATATTAAGTTACACGTTCTAACTTAATACTATATAACGTTATACGTTCTAACGAAACACTCTATAACGTTATACGTTATATCGTAATGCTATATAACGTTATACGTTATAACGTAATACTATATAACGTTATACGTTATAACGTAATACTACATAACGTTATTCGTTATTACGTAATACTATATGAGGTCATACGTTATTACGTAACACTATATAACGTTATACGTTATAACGACACACTATATAATGTTATACGCTATTACTTAATACTACATGAGGTCATACGTTATTACGTAACACTATATAACGTTATACGTTATAACGTGATACTATATATCGTTACACGTTATAACGACATACTACATAACGTTATACGTTATTACTTAATACTATATGAGGTCATACGTTATTACGTAACACTATATAACGTTATACGTTATAACGACATACTATATAACGTTATACTTTATTTCGTAATACTATATAGCGTTATACGTTATAACGTAATACTATATGACGTTATACGTTATAACGTAATACTATATAACGTTACACGTTATAGCGACATACTATATAGCGTTATACGTTCTAACGAAACACTCTATAACGTTATAAGTTATATCGTAATACTATATAACGTTATACGTTATAACGTAATACTATATAACATTACACGTTATAACGATATACTATATAACGTTATACGTTATAACGAAATACTATATAGCGTTATACGTTATAACGTAATACTATATAACGTTACACGTTCTAACTTAATACTATATAACGTTACACGTTCTAACTTAATACTATATAACGTTATACGTTATAACGACATACTATATAACGTTATACTTCATTACGTAATACTATATAGCGTGATACGTTATAACGTAATACTATATAACGTTATACGTTCTAACGAAACACTCTATAACGTTATAAGTTATATCGTAATACTATATAACGTTATACGTTATAACGTAATACTATATAACATTACACGTTATAACGATATACTATATAACGTTATACGTTATAACGTAATACTATATAGCGTTATACGTTATAACGTAATACTATATAACGTTATACGTTATAACGTAATACTATATAACGTGTAACGTTCTAACTTAATACTATATAACGTTATACGTTATAACGACATACTATATAACGTTATACTTTATTTCGTAATACTATATAGCGTTATACGTTATAACGTAATACTATATAACGTTATACGTTATAACGTAATACTATATAAGGTTACACGTTATAGCGACATACTATATAACGTTATACGTTCTAACGAAACACTCTACAACGTTATACGTTATAACGTAATACTATATAACGTTACACGTTCTAACTTAATACTATATAACGTTATACGTTCTAACGAAACACTCTATAACGTTATACGTTATAACGTAATACTATATAACGTTATACGTTATAACGTAATACTACATAACGTTATTCGTTATTACGTAATACTATATAACGTTACACGTTCTAACTGAATACTATATAACGTTATACGTTCTAACGAAACACTCTATAACGTTATACTTTATAACGTAATACTATATAGCGTTATACGTTATAACGTAATGCTATATAACATTATACGTTATAACGTAATACTATATAACATTACACGTTATAACGATATACTATATAACGTTATACGTTATAACGAAATACTATATAGCGTTATACGTCATAACGTAATACTATATAACGTTACACGTTCTAACTTAATACTATATAACGTTACACGTTCTAACTTAATACTAAATAACGTTATACGTTCTAACGAAACACTCTATAACGTTATACGTTATAACGTAATACTATATAACGTTACACGTTCTAACTTAATACTATATAACGTTATACGTTATAACGACATACTATATAACGTTATACTTTATTTCGTAATACTATATAGCGTTATACGTTATAACGTAATACTATATAACGTTATACGTTATAACGTAATACTATATAACGTTACACGTTCTAACTTAATACTATATAACGCTATACGTTCTAACGAAACACTCTATAACGTTATAAGTTATATCGTAATACTATTTAACGTTATACGTTATAACGTGATACTATATAACGTTATA
This sequence comes from Bombus flavifrons, assembly GCF_040668555.2. Lineage (NCBI taxonomy): Eukaryota > Metazoa > Arthropoda > Insecta > Hymenoptera > Apidae > Bombus > Bombus flavifrons. The sequence continues at coordinate 27,562 of NW_027184880.1, forward strand.
CGTTATAACGTAATACTATATAACGTTACACGTTCTAACTTAATACTATATAACGTTATACGTTATAACGAAATACTATATAGCGTTATACGTTCTAACGAAACACTCTATAACGTTATAAGTTATATCGTAATACTATATAACGTTATACGTTATAACGTAATACTATATAACGTTATACGTTATAACGTAATACTATATAACGTTACACGTTATAGCGACATACTATATAGCGTTATACGTTATAACGAAATACTATATAGCGTTATACGTTATAACGTAATACTACATAACGTTATTCGTTATTACGTAATACTATATGAGGTCATACGTTATAACGACATACTATATAACGTTATACTTTATTACGTAATACTATATAGCGTTATACGTTATAACGTAGTACTATATAGCGTTATACGTTATAACGTAATACTATATAACGTTATACGTTATAACGTAATACTACATAACGTTATACGTTCTAACGAAACACTCTATAACGTTATACGTTATAACGTAATACTATATAACGTTACACGTTCTAACTTAATACTATATAACGTTATACGTTATAACGACATACTATATAACGTTATACTTTATTTCGTAATACTATATAGCGTTATACGTTATAACGTAATACTATATGACGTTATACGTTATAACGTAATACTATATAACGTTACACGTTATAACGACATACTATATAACGTTATACTTTATTTCGTAATACTATATAGCGTTATACGTTATAACGTAATACTATATAACGTTATACGTTATAACGTAATACTATATAACGTTATACTTTATTTCGTAATACTATATAGCGTTATACGTTATAACGTAATACTATATAACGTTACACGTTATAGCGACATACTATATAGCGTTATACGTTCTAACGAAACACTCTATAACGTTATAAGTTATATCGTAATACTATATAACGTTATACGTTATAACGTAATACTATATAACGTTATACGTTATAACGTAATACTATATAACGTTATACGTTATAACGTAATACTATATAACGTTATACTTTATTTCGTAATACTATATAGCGTTATACGTTATAACGTAATACTATATAACGTTATACGTTATAACGTAATACTATATAACGTTACACGTTATAACGACATACTATATAACGTTATACTTTATTTCGTAATACTATATAGCGTTATACGTTATAACGTAATACTATATAACGTTATACGTTATAACGACATACTATATAACGTTATACTTTATTTCGTAATACTATATAGCGTTATACGTTATAACGTAATACTATATAACGTTATACGTTATAACGTAATACTATATAACGTTATACTTTATTTCGTAATACTATATAGCGTTATACGTTATAACGTAATACTATATAACGTTACACGTTATAGCGACATACTATATAGCGTTATACGTTCTAACGAAACACTCTATAACGTTATAAGTTATATCGTAATACTATATAACGTTATACGTTATAACGTAATACTATATAACGTTATACGTTATAACGTAATACTATATAACGTTACACGTTATAGCGACATACTATATAGCGTTATACGTTCTAACGAAACACTCTATAACGTTATAAGTTATATCGTAATACTATGTAACGTTATACGTTCTAACGAAACACTCTCTAACGTTATACTTTATAACGTAATACTATATAGCGTTATACGTTATAACGTAATGCTATATAACGTTATACGTTATAACGTAATACTATATAACATTACACGTTATAACGATATACTATATAACTTTACACGTTCTAACTTAATACTATATAACGTTATACGTTCTAACGAAACACTCTATAACGTTATACTTTATAACGTAATACTATATAGCGTTATACGTTATAACGTAATGCTATATAACGTTATACGTTATAACGTAATACTATATAACATTACACGTTATAACGATATACTATATAACGTTATACGTTATAACGTAATACTATATAACGTTATACTTTATTTCGTAATACTATATAGCGTTATACGTTATAACGTAATACTATATAACGTTACACGTTATAGCGACATACTATATAGCGTTATACGTTCTAACGAAACACTCTATAACGTTATAAGTTATATCGTAATACTATATAACGTTATACGTTATAACGTAATACTATATAACGTTATACGTTATAACGTAATACTATATAACGTTACACGTTATAACGACATACTATATAACGTTATACTTTATTTCGTAATACTATATAGCGTTATACGTTATAACGTAATACTATATAACGTTATACGTTATAACGTAATACTATATAACGTTATACTTTATTTCGTAATACTATATAGCGTTATACGTTATAACGTAATACTATATAACGTTACACGTTATAGCGACATACTATATAGCGTTATACGTTCTAACGAAACACTCTATAACGTTATAAGTTATATCGTAATACTATATAACGTTATACGTTATAACGTAATACTATATAACGTTATACGTTATAACGTAATACTATATAACGTTATACGTTATAACGTAATACTATATAACGTTATACTTTATTTCGTAATACTATATAGCGTTATACGTTATAACGTAATACTATATAACGTTATACGTTATAACGTAATACTATATAACGTTACACGTTATAACGACATACTATATAACGTTATACTTTATTTCGTAATACTATATAGCGTTATACGTTATAACGTAATACTATATAACGTTACACGTTATAACGACATACTATATAACGTTATACTTTATTTCGTAATACTATATAGCGTTATACGTTATAACGTAATACTATATAACGTTATACGTTATAACGTAATACTATATAACGTTACACGTTATAGCGACATACTATATAGCGTTATACGTTCTAACGAAACACTCTATAACGTTATAAGTTATATCGTAATACTATATAACGTTATACGTTATAACGTAATACTATATAACGTTATACGTTATAACGTAATACTATATAACGTTACACGTTATAGCGACATACTATATAGCGTTATACGTTCTAACGAAACACTCTATAACGTTATAAGTTATATCTTAATACTATATAACGTTATACGTTATAACGTAATACTATATAACGTTATACTTTATTTCGTAATACTATATAGCGTTATACGTTATAACGTAATACTATATAACGGTACACGTTATAGCGACATACTATATAGCGTTATACGTTCTAACGAAACACTCTATAACGTTATAAGTTATATCGTAATACTATATAACGTTATACGTTATAACGTAATACTATATAACGTTATACGTTATAACGTAATACTATATAACGTTACACGTTATAGCGACATACTATATAGCGTTATACGTTCTAACGAAACACTCTATAACGTTATAAGTTATATCGTAATACTATATAACGTTACACGTTCTAACTTAATACTATATAACGTTATACGTTATAACGTAATACTATATAACGTTATACGTTATAACGTAATACTATATAACGTTACACGTTATAACGACATACTATATAACGTTATACTTTATTTCGTAATAATATATAGCGTTATACGTTATAACGTAATACTATATAACGTTATACGTTATAACGACATACTATATAACGTTATACTTTATTTCGTAATACTATATAGCGTTATACGTTATAACGTAATACTATATAACGTTATACGTTATAACGTAATACTATATAACGTTATACTTTATTTCGTAATACTATATAGCGTTATACGTTATAACGTAATACTATATAACGTTACACGTTCTAACTTAATACTATATAACGTTATACGTTCTAACGAAACACTCTATAACGTTATACTTTATAACGTAATACTATATAGCGTTATACGTTATAACGTAATGCTATATAACGTTATACGTTATAACGTAATACTATATAACATTACACGTTATAACGATATACTATATAACGTTATACGTTATAACGAAATACTATATAGCGTTATACGTCATAACGTAATACTATATAACGTTACACGTTCTAACTTAATACTATATAACGTTACACGTTCTAACTTAATACTAAATAACGTTATACGTTCTAACGAAACACTCTATAACGTTATACGTTATAACGTAATACTATATAACGTTACACGTTCTAACTTAATACTATATAACGTTATACGTTATAACGACATACTATATAACGTTATACTTTATTTCGTAATACTATATAGCGTTATACGTTATAACGTAATACTATATGACGTTATACGTTATAACGTAATACTATATAACGTTACACGTTATAGCGACATACTATATAGCGTTATACGTTCTAACCAAACACTCTATAACGTTATAAGTTATATCGTAATACTATATAACGTTATACGTTATAACGACATACTGTATAATGTTATACGTTATTACTTAATACTATATGATATCATACGTTATTACGTAACACTATATAGCGTTATACGTTCTAACGAAACACTCTACAACGTTATACGTTATAACGTAATACTATATAGCGTTATACGTTATAACGTAATACTATAAAACGTTATACGTTATAACGTAATACTATATAACGTGTAACGTTCTAACTTAATACTATATAACGTTATACGTTATAACGACATACTATATAACGTTATACTTTATTTCGTAATACTATATAGCGTTATACGTTATAACGTAATACTATATAACGTTATACGTTATAACGTAATACTATATAACGTTACACGTTATAGCGACATACTATATAACGTTATACGTTCTAACGAAACACTCTACAACGTTATACGTTATAACGTAATACTATATAACGTTACACGTTCTAACTTAATACTATATAACGTTATTCGTTCTAACGAAACACTCTATAACGTTATACGTTATAACGTAATACTATATAACGTTATACGTTATAACGTAATACTACATAACGTTATTCGTTATTACGTAATACTATATAACGTTACACGTTCTAACTTAATACTATATAACGTTATACGTTCTAACGAAACACTCTATAACGTTATAAGTTATATCGTAATACTATATAACGTTATACGTTATAACGTAATACTATATAACGTTATACGTTATAACGTAATACTATATAACGTTACACGTTATAACGACATACTATATAACGTTATACTTTATTTCGTAATACTATATAGCGTTATACGTTATAACGTAATACTATATAACGTTATACGTTATAACGTAATACTATATAACGTTATACTTTATTTCGTAATACTATATAGCGTTATACGTTATAACGTAATACTATATAACGTTACACGTTATAGCGACATACTATATAGCGTTATACATTCTAACGAAACACTCTATAACGTTATAAGTTATATCGTAATACTATATAACGTTATACGTTATAACGTAATACTATATAACGTTATACGTTATAACGTAATACTATATAACGTTATACGTTATAACGTAATACTATATAACGTTATACTTTATTTCGTAATACTATATAGCGTTATACGTTATAACGTAATACTATATAACGTTATACGTTATAACGTAATACTATATAACGTTACACGTTATAACGACATACTATATAACGTTATACTTTATTTCGTAATACTATATAGCGTTATACGTTATAACGTAATACTATATAACGTTATACGTTATAACGACATACTATATAACGTTACACGTTATAACGACATACTATATAACGTTATACTTTATTTCGTAATACTATATAGCGTTATACGTTATAACGTAATACTATATAACGTTATACGTTATAACGTAATACTATATAACGTTGTACTTTATTTCCTAATACTATATAGCGTTATACGTTATAACGTAATACTATATAACGTTACACGTTATAGCGACATACTATATAGCGTTATACGTTCTAACGAAACACTCTATAACGTTATAAGTTATATCGTAATACTATATAACGTTATACGGTATAACGTAATACTATATAACGTTATACGTTATAACGTAATACTATATAACGTTATACGTTATAACGTAATACTATATAACGTTATACGTTATAACGTAATACTATATAACGTTATACTTTATTTCGTAATACTATATAGCGTTATACGTTATAACGTAATACTATATAACGTTATACGTTATAACGTAATACTATATAACGTTACACGTTATAACGACATACTATATAACGTTATACTTTATTTCGTAATACTATATAGCGTTATACGTTATAACGTAATACTATATAACGTTATACGTTATAACGACATACTATATAACGTTATACTTTATTTCGTAATACTATATAGCGTTATACGTTCTAACGTAATACTATATAACGTTATACGTTATAACGTAATACTATATAACGTTATACTTTATTTCGTAATACTATATAGCGTTATACGTTATAACGTAATACTATATAACGTTACACGTTATAGCGACATACTATATAGCGTTATACGTTCTAACGAAACACTCTATAACGTTATAAGTTATATCGTAATACTATATAACGTTATACGTTATAACGTAATACTATATAACGTTATACGTTATAACGTAATACTATATAACGTTACACGTTATAGCGACATACTATATAGCGTTATACGTTCTAACGAAACACTCTATAACGTTATAAGTTATATCGCAATACTATATAACGTTACACGTTCTAACTTAATACTATATAACGTTATACGTTCTAACGAAACACTCTATAACGTTATACTTTATAACGTAATACTATATAGCGTTATACGTTATAACGTAATGCTATATGACGTTATACGTTATAACGTAATACTATATAACGTTACACGTTATAGCGACATACTATATAGCGTTATACGTTCTAACGAAACACTCTATAACGTTATAAGTTATATCGTAATACTATATAACGTTATACGTCATAACGTAATACTATATAACGTTATACTTTATTTCGTAATACTATATAGCGTTATACGTTATAACGTAATACTATATAACGTTATACGTTATAACGTAATACTATATAACGTTATACTTTATTTCGTAATACTATATAGCGTTATACGTTATAACGTAATACTATATAACGTTACACGTTATAGCCACATACTATATAGCGTTATACGTTCTAACGAAACACTCTATAACGTTATAAGTTATATCGTAATACTATATAACGTTATACGTTATAACGTAATACTATATAACGTTATACGTTATAACGTAATACTATATAACGTTATACGTTATAACGTAATACTATATAACGTTATACTTTATTTCGTAATACTATATAGCGTTATACGTTATAACGTAATACTATATAACGTTATACGTTATAACGTAATACTATATAACGTTACACGTTATAACGACATACTATATAACGTTATACTTTATTTCGTAATACTATATAGCGTTATACGTTATAACGTAATACTATATAACGTTATACGTTATAACGACATACTATATAACGTTATACTTTATTTCGTAATACTATATAGCGTTATACGTTATAACGTAATACTATATAACGTTATACGTTATAACGTAATACTATATAACGTTATACTTTATTTCGTAATACTATATAGCGTTATACGTTATAACGTAATACTATATAACGTTACACGTTATAGCGACATACTATATAGCGTTATACTTTATTTCGTAATACTATATAGCGTTATACGTTATAACGTAATACTATATAACGTTATACGTTATAACGACATACTATATAACGTTATACTTTATTTCGTAATACTATATAGCGTTATACGTTATAACGTAATACTATATAACGTTACACGTTATAGCGACATACTATATAGCGTTATACGTTCTAACGAAACACTCTATAACGTTATGTTATATCGTAATACTATATAACGTTATACGTTATAACGTAATACTATATAACGTTATACGTTATAACGTAATACTATATAACGTTACACGTTATAGCGACATACTATATAGCGTTATACGTTCTAACGAAACACTCTATAACGTTATAAGTTATATCGTAATACTATATAACGTTACACGTTCTAACTTAATACTATATAACGTTATACGTTCTAACGAAACACTCTATAACGTTATACTTTATAACGTAATACTATATAGCGTTATACGTTATAACGTAATACTATATGACGTTATACGTTATAACGTAATACTATATAACGTTACACGTTATAGCGACATACTATATAGCGTTATACGTTCTAACGAAACACTCTATAACGTTATAAGTTATATCGTAATACTATATAACGTTATACGTTATAACGTAATACTATATAACGTTATACTTTATTTCGTAATACTATATAGCGTTATACGTTATAACGTAATACTATATAACGTTATACGTTATAACGTAATACTATATAACGTTATACTTTATTTCGTAATACTATATAGCGTTATACGTTATAACGTAATACTATATAACGTTACACGTTATAGCGACATACTATATAGCGTTATACGTTCTAACGAAACACTCTATAACGTTATAAGTTATATCGTAATACTATATAACGTTATACGTTATAACGTAATACTATATAACGTTATACGTTATAACGTAATACTATATAACGTTACACGTTATAACGACATACTATATAACGTTATACTTTATTTCGTAATACTATATAGCGTTATACGTTATAACGTAATACTATATAACGTTATACGTTATAACGACATACTATATAACGTTATACTTTATTTCGTAATACTATATAGCGTTATACGTTATAACGTAATACTATATAACGTTATACGTTATAACGTAATACTATATAACGTTATACTTTATTTCGTAATACTATATAGCGTTATACGTTATAACGTAATACTATATAACGTTACACGTTATAGCGACATACTATATAGCGTTATACGTTCTAACGAAACACTCTATAACGTTATAAGTTATATCGTAATACTATATAACGTTATACGTTATAACGTAATACTATATAACGTTATACGTTATAACGTAATACTATATAACGTTACACGTTATAGCGACATACTATATAGCGTTATACGTTCTAACGAAACACTCTATAACGTTATAAGTTATATCGTAATACTATATAACGTTACACGTTCTAACTTAATACTATATAACGTTATACGTTCTAACGAAACACTCTATAACGTTATACTTTATAACGTAATACTATATAGCGTTATACGTTATAACGTAATACTATATGACGTTATACGTTATAACGTAATACTATATAACGTTACACGTTATAGCGACATACTATATAGCGTTATACGTTCTAACGAAACACTCTATAACGTTATAAGTTATATCGTAATACTATATAACGTTATACGTTATAACGTAATACTATATAACGTTATACGTTATAACGTAATACTATATAACGTTACACGTTATAACGACATACTATATAACGTTATACTTTATTTCGTAATACTATATAGCGTTATACGTTATAACGTAATACTATATAACGTTACACGTTATAGCGACATACTATATAGCGTTATACTTTATTTCGTAATACTATATAGCGTTATACGTTATAACGTAATACTATATAACGTTATACGTTATAACGACATACTATATAACGTTATACTTTATTTCGTAATACTATATAGCGTTATACGTTATAACGTAATACTATATAACGTTACACGTTATAGCGACATACTATATAGCGTTATACGTTCTAACGAAACACTCTATAACGTTATGTTATATCGTAATACTATATAACGTTATACGTTATAACGTAATACTATATAACGTTATACGTTATAACGTAATACTATATAACGTTACACGTTATAGCGACATACTATATAGCGTTATACGTTCTAACGAAACACTCTATAACGTTATAAGTTATATCGTAATACTATATAACGTTACACGTTCTAACTTAATACTATATAACGTTATACGTTCTAACGAAACACTCTATAACGTTATACTTTATAACGTAATACTATATAGCGTTATACGTTATAACGTAATACTATATGACGTTATACGTTATAACGTAATACTATATAACGTTACACGTTATAGCGACATACTATATAGCGTTATACGTTCTAACGAAACACTCTATAACGTTATAAGTTATATCGTAATACTATATAACGTTATACGTTATAACGTAATACTATATAACGTTATACTTTATTTCGTAATACTATATAGCGTTATACGTTATAACGTAATACTATATAACGTTATACGTTATAACGTAATACTATATAACGTTATACTTTATTTCGTAATACTATATAGCGTTATACGTTATAACGTAATACTATATAACGTTACACGTTATAGCGACATACTATATAGCGTTATACGTTCTAACGAAACACTCTATAACGTTATAAGTTATATCGTAATACTATATAACGTTATACGTTATAACGTAATACTATATAACGTTATACGTTATAACGTAATACTATATAACGTTACACGTTATAACGACATACTATATAACGTTATACTTTATTTCGTAATACTATATAGCGTTATACGTTATAACGTAATACTATATAACGTTATACGTTATAACGACATACTATATAACGTTATACTTTATTTCGTAATACTATATAGCGTTATACGTTATAACGTAATACTATATAACGTTATACGTTATAACGTAATACTATATAACGTTATACTTTATTTCGTAATACTATATAGCGTTATACGTTATAACGTAATACTATATAACGTTACACGTTATAGCGACATACTATATAGCGTTATACGTTCTAACGAAACACTCTATAACGTTATAAGTTATATCGTAATACTATATAACGTTATACGTTATAACGTAATACTATATAACGTTATACGTTATAACGTAATACTATATAACGTTACACGTTATAGCGACATACTATATAGCGTTATACGTTCTAACGAAACACTCTATAACGTTATAAGTTATATCGTAATACTATATAACGTTACACGTTCTAACTTAATACTATATAACGTTATACGTTCTAACGAAACACTCTATAACGTTATACTTTATAACGTAATACTATATAGCGTTATACGTTATAACGTAATACTATATGACGTTATACGTTATAACGTAATACTATATAACGTTACACGTTATAGCGACATACTATATAGCGTTATACGTTCTAACGAAACACTCTATAACGTTATAAGTTATATCGTAATACTATATAACGTTATACGTTATAACGTAATACTATATAACGTTAGACTTTATTTCGTAATACTATATAGCGTTATACGTTATAACGTAATACTATATAACGTTATACGTTATAACGTAATACTATATAACGTTGCACGTTATAGCGACATACTATATAGCGTTATACGTTCTAACGAAACACTCTATAACGTTATAAGTTATATCGTAATACTATATAACGTTATACGTTATAACGTAATACTATATAACGTTATACGTTATAACGTAATACTATATAACGTTATACGTTATAACGTAATACTATATAACGTTATACGTTATAACGTAATACTATATAACGTTATACTTTATTTCGTAATACTATATAGCGTTATACGTTATAACGTAATACTATATAACGTTATACGTTATAACGTAATACTATATAACGTTACACGTTATAACGACATACTATATAACGTTATACTTTATTTCGTAATACTATATAGCGTTATACGTTATAACGTAATACTATATAACGTTATACGTTATAACGACATACTATATAACGTTATACTTTATTTCGTAATACTATATAGCGTTATACGTTATAACGTAATACTATATAACGTTATACGTTATAACGTAATACTATATAACGTTATACTTTATTTCGTAATACTATATAGCGTTATACGTTATAACGTAATACTATATAACGTTACACGTTATAGCGACATACTATATAGCGTTATACGTTCTAACGAAACACTCTATAACGTTATAAGTTATATCGTAATACTATATAACGTTATACGTTATAACGTAATACTATATAACGTTATACGTTATAACGTAATACTATATAACGTTATACGTTATAACGTAATACTATATAACGTTATACTTTATTTCGTAATACTATATAGCGTTATACGTTATAACGTAATACTATATAACGTTATACGTTATAACGTAATACTATATAACGTTACACGTTATAACGACATACTATATAACGTTATACTTTATTTCGTAATACTATATAGCGTTATACGTTATAACGTAATACTATATAACGTTATACGTTATAACGACATACTATATAACGTTATACTTTATTTCGTAATACTATATAACGTTATACGTTATAACGTAATACTATATAACGTTATACTTTATTTCGTAATACTATATAGCGTTATACGTTATAACGTAATACTATATAACGTTACACGTTATAGCGACATACTATATAGCGTTATACGTTCTAACGAAACACTCTATAACGTTATAAGTTATATCGTAATACTATATAACGTTATACGTTATAACGTAATACTATATAACGTTATACGTTATAACGTAATACTATATAACGTTACACGTTATAGCGACATACTATATAGCGTTATACGTTCTAACGAAACACTCTATAACGTTATAAGTTATATCGTAATACTATATAACGTTACACGTTCTAACTTAATACTATATAACGTTATACGTTCTAACGAAACACTCTATAACGTTATACTTTATAACGTAATACTATATAGCGTTATACGTTATAACGTAATACTATATGACGTTATACGTTATAACGTAATACTATATAACGTTACACGTTATAGCGACATACTATATAGCGTTATACGTTCTAACGAAACACTCTATAACGTTATAAGTTATATCGTAATACTATATAACGTTATACGTTATAACGTAATACTATATAACGTTAGACTTTATTTCGTAATACTATATAGCGTTATACGTTATAACGTAATACTATATAACGTTATACGTTATAACGTAATACTATATAACGTTGCACGTTATAGCGACATACTATATAGCGTTATACGTTCTAACGAAACACTCTATAACGTTATAAGTTATATCGTAATACTATATAACGTTATACGTTATAACGTAATACTATATAACGTTATACGTTATAACGTAATACTATATAACGTTACACGTTATAGCGACATACTATATAGCGTTATACGTTCTAACGAAACACTCTATAACGTTATACTTTATAACGTAATACTATATAGCGTTATACGTTATAACGTAATGCTATATAACGTTATACGTTATAACGTAGTACTATATAACATTACACGTTGTAACGATATACTATATAACGTTATACGTTATAACGAAATACTATATAGCGTTATACGTCATAACGTAATACTATATAACGTTACACGTTCTAACTTAATACTATATAACGTTACACGTTCTAACTTAATACTAAATAACGTTATACGTTCTAACGAATCACTCTATAACGTTATACGTTATAACGTAATACTATATAACGTTACACGTTCTAACTTAATACTATATAACGTTATACGTTATAACGACATACTATATAACGTTATACTTTATTTCGTAATACTATATAGCGTTATACGTTATAACGTAATACTATATGACGTTATACGTTATAACGTAATACTATATAACGTTACACGTTATAGCGACATACTATATAGCGTTATACGTTCTAACGAAACACTCTATAACGTTATAAGTTATATCGTAATACTATATAACGTTATACGTTATAACGTAATACTATATAACGTTATACGTTATAACGTAATACTATATAACGTTATACGTTATAACGTAATACTATATAACGTTATACTTTATTTCGTAATACTATATAGCGTTATACGTTATAACGTAATACTATATAACGTTACATGTTATAGCGACATACTATATAGCGTTATACGTTCTAACGAAACACTCTATAACGTTATAAGTTATATCGTAATACTATATAACGTTATACGTTATAACGTAATACTATATAACGTTATACGTTATAACGTAATACTATATAACGTTATACGTTATAACGTAATACTATATAACGTTATACTTTATTTCGTAATACTATATAGCGTTATACGTTATAACGTAATACTATATAACGTTATACGTTATAACGTAATACTATATAACGTTACACGTTATAACGACATACTATATAACGTTATACTTTATTTCGTAATACTATATAGCGTTATACGTTATAACGTAATACTATATAACGTTATACGTTATAACGACATACTATATAACGTTATACTTTATTTCGTAATACTATATAGCGTTATACGTTATAACGTAATACTATATAACGTTATACGTTATAACGTAATACTATATAACGTTATACTTTATTTCGTAATACTATATAGCGTTATACGTTATAACGTAATACTATATAACGTTACACGTTATAGCGACATACTATATAGCGTTATACGTTCTAACGAAACACTCTATAACGTTATAAGTTATATCGTAATACTATATAACGTTATACGTTATAACGTAATACTATATAACGTTATACGTTATAACGTAATACTATATAACGTTATACGTTATAACGTAATACTATATAACGTTATACTTTATTTCGTAATACTATATAGCGTTATACGTTATAACGTAATACTATATAACGTTACACGTTATAACGACATACTATATAACGTTATACTTTATTTCGTAATACTATATAGCGTTATACGTTATAACGTAATACTATATAACGTTATACGTTATAACGACATACTATATAACGTTATACTTTATTTCGTAATACTATATAGCGTTATACGTTATAACGTAATACTATATAACGTTATACGTTATAACGTAATACTATATAACGTTATACTTTATTTCGTAATACTATATAGCGTTATACGTTATAACGTAATACTATATAACGTTACACGTTATAGCGACATACTATATAGCGTTATACGTTCTAACGAAACACTCTATAACGTTATAAGTTATATCGTAATACTATATAACGTTATACGTTATAACGTAATACTATATAACGTTATACGTTATAACGTAATACTATATAACGTTACACGTTATAGCGACATACTATATAACGTTATAAGTTATATCGTAATACTATATAACGTTATAAGTTATATCGTAATACTATATAACGTTATACGTTATAACGTAATACTATATAACGTTATACGTTATAACGTAATACTATATAACGTTACACGTTATAGCGACATAATATATAGCGTTATACGTTCTAACGAAACACTCTATAACGTTATACTTTATAACGTAATACTATATAGCGTTATACGTTATAACGTAATGCTATATAACGCTATACGTTATAACGTAGTACTATATAACGTTACACGTTCTAACTTAATACTATATAACGTTATACGTTATAACGACATACTATATAACGTTATACTTTATTTCGTAATACTATATAGCGTTATACGTTATAACGTAATACTATATGACGTTATACGTTATAACGTAATACTATATAACGTTACACGTTATAGCGACATACTATATAGCGTTATACGTTCTAACGAAACACTCTATAACGTTATAAGTTATATCGTAATACTATATAACGTTATACGTTATAACGTAATACTATATAACGTTATACTTTATTTCGTAATACTATATAGCGTTATACGTTATAACGTAATACTATATAACGTTACACGTTATAGCGACATACTATATAGCGTTATACGTTCTAACGAAACACTCTATAACGTTATAAGTTATATCGTAATACTATATAACGTTATACGTTATAACGTAATACTATATAACGTTATACTTTATTTCGTAATACTATATAGCGTTATACGTTATAACGTAATACTATATAACGTTATACGTTATAACGTAATACTATATAACGTTATACTTTATTTCGTAATACTATATAGCGTTATACGTTATAACGTAATACTATATAACGTTATACGTTATAACGTTATACTATATAACGTTACACGTTATAACGACATACTATATAACGTTATACTTTATTTCGTAATACTATATAGCGTTATACGTTATAACGTAATACTATATAACGTTATACGTTATAACGACATACTATATAACGTTATACTTTATTTCGTAATACTATATAGCGTTATACGTTATAACGTAATACTATATAACGTTATACGTTATAACGTAATACTATATAACGTTATACTTTATTTCGTAATACTATATAGCGTTATACGTTATAACGTAATACTATATAACGTTACACGTTATAGCGACATACTATATAGCGTTATACGTTCTAACGAAACACTCTATAACGTTATAAGTTAAATCGTAATACTATATAACGTTATACGTTATAACGTAATACTATATAACGTTATACGATATAACGTAATACTATATAACGTTACACGTTATAGCGACATACTATATAGCGTTATACGTTCTAACGAAACACTCTATAACGTTATAAGTTATATCGTAATACTATATAACGTTACACGTTCTAACTTAATACTATATAACGTTATACGTTCTAACGAAACACTCTATAACGTTATACTTTATAACGTAATACTATATAGCGTTATACGTTATAACGTAATACTATATGACGTTATACGTTATAACGTAATACTATATAACGTTACACGTTATAGCGACATACTATATAGCGTTATACGTTCTAACGAAACACTCTATAACGTTATAAGTTATATCGTAATACTATATAACGTTATACGTTATAACGTAATACTATATAACGTTAGACTTTATTTCGTAATACTATATAGCGTTATACGTTATAACGTAATACTATATAACGTTATACGTTATAACGTAATACTATATAACGTTATACTTTATTTCGTAATACTATATAGCGTTATACGTTATAACGTAATACTATATAACGTTACACGTTATAGCGACATACTATATAGCGTTATACGTTCTAACGAAACACTCTATAACGTTATAAGTTATATCGTAATACTATATAACGTTATACGTAATAACGTAATACTATATAACGTTATACGTTATAACGTAATACTATATAACGTTACACGTTATAGCGACATACTATATAGCGTTATACGTTCTAACGAAACACTCTATAACGTTATACTTTATAACGTAATACTATATAGCGTTATACGTTATAACGTAATACTATATAACGTTATACGTTATAACGTAATACTATATAACGTTATACTTTATTTCGTAATACTATATAGCGTTATACGTTATAACGTAATACTATATAACGTTACACGTTATAGCGACATACTATATAGCGTTATACGTTCTAACGAAACACTCTATAACGTTATAAGTTATATCGTAATACTATATAACGTTATACGTTATAACGTAATACTATATAACGTTAGACTTTATTTCGTAATACTATATAGCGTTATACGTTATAACGTAATACTATATAACGTTATACGTTATAACGTAATACTATATAACGTTATACTTTATTTCGTAATACTATATAGCGTTATACGTTATAACGTAATACTATATAACGTTACACGTTATAGCGACATACTATATAGCGTTATACGTTCTAACGAAACACTCTATAACGTTATAAGTTATATCGTAATACTATATAACGTTATACGTAATAACGTAATACTATATAACGTTATACGTTATAACGTAATACTATATAACGTTACACGTTATAGCGACATACTATATAGCGTTATACGTTCTAACGAAACACTCTATAACGTTATACTTTATAACGTAATACTATATAGCGTTATACGTTATAACGTAATGCTATATAACGTTATACGTTATAACGTAATACTATATAACATTACACGTTATAACGATATACTATATAACGTTATACGTTATAACGAAATACTATATAGCGTTATACGTCATAACGTAATACTATATAACGTTACACGTTCTAACTTAATACTATATAACGTTACACGTTCTAACTTAATACTAAATAACGTTATACGTTCTAACGAAACACTCTATAACGTTATACGTTATAACGTAATACTATATAACGTTACACGTTCTAACTTAATACTATATAACGTTATACGTTATAACGACATACTATATAACGTTATACTTTATTTCGTAATACTATATAGCGTTATACGTTATAACGTAATACTATATGACGTTATACGTTATAACGTAATACTATATAACGTTACACGTTATAGCGACATACTATATAGCGTTATACGTTCTAACGAAACACTCTATAACGTTATAAGTTATATCGTAATACTATATAACGTTATACGTTATAACGTAATACTATATAACGTTATACGTTATAACGTAATACTATATAACGTTACACGTTATAACGACATACTATATAACGTTATACTTTATTTCGTAATACTATATAGCGTTATACGTTATAACGTAATACTATATAACGTTATACGTTATAACGTAATACTATATAACGTTATACTTTATTTCGTAATACTATATAGCGTTATACGTTATAACGTAATACTATATAACGTTATACGTTATAACGTAATACTATATAACGTTACACGTTATAACGACATACTATATAACGTTATACTTTATTTCGTAATACTATATAGCGTTATACGTTATAACGTAATACTATATAACGTTATACGTTATAACGACATACTATATAACGTTATACTTTATTTCGTAATACTATATAGCGTTATACGTTATAACGTAATACTATATAACGTTATACGTTATAACGTAATACTATATAACGTTATACTTTATTTCGTAATACTATATAGCGTTATACGTTATAACGTAATACTATATAACGTTACACGTTATAGCGACATACTATATAGCGTTATACGTTCTAACGAAACACTCTATAACGTTATAAGTTATATCGTAATACTATATAACGTTATACGTTATAACGTAATACTATATAACGTTATACGTTATAACGTAATACTATATAACGTTACACGTTATAGCGACATACTATATAGCGTTATACGTTCTAACGAAACACTCTATAACGTTATAAGTTATATCGTAATACTATATAACGTTACACGTTCTAACTTAATACTATATAACGTTATACGTTCTAACGAAACACTCTATAACGTTATACTTTATAACGTAATACTATATAGCGTTATACGTTATAACGTAATGCTATATAACGTTATACGTTATAACGTAATACTATATAACATTACACGTTATAACGATATACTATATAACGTTATACGTTATAACGTAATACTATATAACGTTATACTTTATTTCGTAATACTATATAGCGTTATACGTTATAACGTAATACCATATAACGTTACACGTTATAGCGACATACTATATAGCGTTATACGTTCTAACGAAACACTCTATAACGTTATAAGTTATATCGTAATACTATATAACGTTATACGTTATAACGTAATACTATATAACGTTATACGTTATAACGTAATACTATATAACGTTACACGTTATAACGACATACTATATAACGTTATACTTTATTTCGTAATACTATATAGCGTTATACGTTATAACGTAATACTATATAACGTTATACGTTATAACGTAATACTATATAACGTTATACTTTATTTCGTAATACTATATAGCGTTATACGTTATAACTTAATACTATATAACGTTATACTTTATTTCGTAATACTATATAGCGTTATACGTTATAACTTAATACTATATAACGTTACACGTTATAGCGACATACTATATAGCGTTATACGTTCTAACGAAACACTCTATAACGTTATAAGTAATATCGTAATACTATATAACGTTATACGTTATAACGTAATACTATATAACGTTATACGTTATAACGTAATACTATAAAACGTTATACGTTATAACGTAATACTATATAACGTTATACGTTATAACGTAATACTATATAACGTTATACTTTATTTCGTAATACTATATAGCGTTATACGTTATAACGTAATACTATATAACGTTATACGTTATAACGTAATACTATATAACGTTACACGTTATAACGACATACTATATAACGTTATACTTTATTTCGTAATACTATATAGCGTTATACGTTATAACGTAATACTATATAACGTTATACGTTATAACGACATACTATATAACGTTATACTTTATTTCGTAATACTATATAGCGTTATACGTTATAACGTAATACTATATAACGTTATACGTTATAACGTAATACTATATAACGTTATACTTTATTTCGTAATACTATATAGCGTTATACGTTATAACGTAATACTATATAACGTTACACGTTATAGCGACATACTATATAGCGTTATACGTTCTAACGAAACACTCTATAACGTTATAAGTTATATCGTAATACTATATAACGTTACACGTTATAACGACATACTATATAACGTTATACTTTATTTCGTAATACTATATAGCGTTATACGTTATAACGTAATACTATATAACGTTATACGTTATAACGACATACTATATAACGTTATACTTTATTTCGTAATACTATATAGCGTTATACGTTATAACGACATACTATATAACGTTATACGTTATAACGACATACTATATAACGTTATACTTTATTTCGTAATACTATATAGCGTTATACGTTATAACGTAATACTATATAGCGTTATACGTTCTAACGAAACACTCTATAACGTTATAAGTTATATCGTAATACTATATAACGTTATACGTTATAACGTAATACTATATAACGTTATACGTTATAACGTAATACTATATAACGTTACACGTTATAGCGACATACTATATAGCGTTATACGTTCTAACGAAACACTCTATAACGTTATAAGTTATATCGTAATACTATATAACGTTATACGTTATAACGTAATACTTTATAACGTTATACGTTATAACGTAATACTATATAACGTTACACGTTATAACGACATACTATATAACGTTATACTTTATTTCGTAATACTATATAGCGTTATACGTTATAACGTAATACTATATAACGTTATACGTTATAACGTAATACTATATAACGTTATACTTTATTTCGTAATACTATATAGCGTTATAGGTTATAACGTAATACTATATAACGTTACACGTTATGGAGACATACTATATAGCGTTATACGTTCTAACGAAACACTCTATAACGTTATAAGTTATATCGTAATACTATATAACGTTATACGTTATAACGTAATACTATATAACGTTATACGTTATAACGTAATACTATATAACGTTATACGTTATAACGTAATACTATATAACGTTATACTTTATTTCGTAATACTATATAGCGTTATACGTTATAACGTAATACTATATAACGTTATACGTTATAACGTAATACTATATAACGTTACACGTAATAACGACATACTATATAACGTTATACGTTATAACGACATACTATATAACGTTATACTTTATTTCGTAATACTATATAGCGTTATACGTTATAACGTAATACTATATAACGTTATACGTTATAACGTAATACTATATAACGTTATACTTTATTTCGTAATACTATATAGCGTTATACGTTATAACGTAATACTATATAACGTTACACGTTATAGCGACATACTATATAGCGTTATACGTTCTAACGAAACACTCTATAACGTTATAAGTTATATCGTAATACTATATAACGTTATACGTTATAACGTAATACTATATAACGTTATACGTTATAACGTAATACTATATAACGTTACACGTTATAGCGACATACTATATAGCGTTATACGTTCTAACGAAACACTCTATAACGTTATAAGTTATATCGTAATACTATATAACGTTACACGTTCTAACTTAATACTATATAACGTTATACGTTCTAACGAAACACTCTATAACGTTATACTTTATAACGTAATACTATATAGCGTTATACGTTATAACGTAATGCTATATAACGTTATACGTTATAACGACATACTATATAACATTACACGTTATAACGATATACTATATAACGTTATACGTTATAACGTAATACTATATAACGTTATACTTTATTTCGTAATACTATATAGCGTTATACTTTATTTCGTAATACTATATAGCGTTATACGTTATAACTTAATACTATATAACGTTATACTTTATTTCGTAATACTATATAGCGTTATACGTTATAACTTAATACTATATAACGTTACACGTTATAGCGACATACTATATAGCGTTATACGTTCTAACGAAACACTCTATAACGTTATAAGTAATATCGTAATACTATATAACGTTATACGTTATAACGTAATACTATATAACGTTATACGTTATAACGTAATACTATAAAACGTTATACGTTATAACGTAATACTATATAACGTTATACGTTATAACGTAATACTATATAACGTTATACTTTATTTCGTAATACTATATAGCGTTATACGTTATAACGTAATACTATATAACGTTATACGTTATAACGTAATACTATATAACGTTACACGTTATAACGACATACTATATAACGTTATACTTTATTTCGTAATACTATATAGCGTTATACGTTATAACGTAATACTATATAACGTTATACGTTATAACGACATACTATATAACGTTATACTTTATTTCGTAATACTATATAGCGTTATACGTTATAACGTAATACTATATAACGTTATACGTTATAACGTAATACTATATAACGTTATACTTTATTTCGTAATACTATATAGCGTTATACGTTATAACGTAATACTATATAACGTTACACGTTATAGCGACATACTATATAGCGTTATACGTTCTAACGAAACACTCTATAACGTTATAAGTTATATCGTAATACTATATAACGTTACACGTTATAACGACATACTATATAACGTTATACTTTATTTCGTAATACTATATAGCGTTATACGTTATAACGTAATACTATATAACGTTATACGTTATAACGACATACTATATAACGTTATACTTTATTTCGTAATACTATATAGCGTTATACGTTATAACGACATACTATATAACGTTATACGTTATAACGACATACTATATAACGTTATACTTTATTTCGTAATACTATATAGCGTTATACGTTATAACGTAATACTATATAGCGTTATACGTTCTAACGAAACACTCTATAACGTTATAAGTTATATCGTAATACTATATAACGTTATACGTTATAACGTAATACTATATAACGTTATACGTTATAACGTAATACTATATAACGTTACACGTTATAGCGACATACTATATAGCGTTATACGTTCTAACGAAACACTCTATAACGTTATAAGTTATATCGTAATACTATATAACGTTATACGTTATAACGTAATACTTTATAACGTTATACGTTATAACGTAATACTATATAACGTTACACGTTATAACGACATACTATATAACGTTATACTTTATTTCGTAATACTATATAGCGTTATACGTTATAACGTAATACTATATAACGTTATACGTTATAACGTAATACTATATAACGTTATACTTTATTTCGTAATACTATATAGCGTTATAGGTTATAACGTAATACTATATAACGTTACACGTTATGGAGACATACTATATAGCGTTATACGTTCTAACGAAACACTCTATAACGTTATAAGTTATATCGTAATACTATATAACGTTATACGTTATAACGTAATACTATATAACGTTATACGTTATAACGTAATACTATATAACGTTATACGTTATAACGTAATACTATATAACGTTATACTTTATTTCGTAATACTATATAGCGTTATACGTTATAACGTAATACTATATAACGTTATACGTTATAACGTAATACTATATAACGTTACACGTAATAACGACATACTATATAACGTTATACGTTATAACGACATACTATATAACGTTATACTTTATTTCGTAATACTATATAGCGTTATACGTTATAACGTAATACTATATAACGTTATACGTTATAACGTAATACTATATAACGTTATACTTTATTTCGTAATACTATATAGCGTTATACGTTATAACGTAATACTATATAACGTTACACGTTATAGCGACATACTATATAGCGTTATACGTTCTAACGAAACACTCTATAACGTTATAAGTTATATCGTAATACTATATAACGTTATACGTTATAACGTAATACTATATAACGTTATACGTTATAACGTAATACTATATAACGTTACACGTTATAGCGACATACTATATAGCGTTATACGTTCTAACGAAACACTCTATAACGTTATAAGTTATATCGTAATACTATATAACGTTACACGTTCTAACTTAATACTATATAACGTTATACGTTCTAACGAAACACTCTATAACGTTATACTTTATAACGTAATACTATATAGCGCTATACGTTATAACGTAATACTATATGACGTTATACGTTATAACGTAATACTATATAACGTTACACGTTATAGCGACATACTATATAGCGTTATACGTTCTAACGAAACACTCTATAACGTTATAAGGTATATCGTAATACTATATAACGTTATACGTTATAACGTAATACTATATAACGTTATACTTTATTTCGTAATACTATATAGCGTTATACGTTATAACGTAATACTATATAACGTTATACGTTATAACGTAATACTATATAACGTTATACTTTATTTCGTAATACTATATAGCGTTATACGTTATAACGTAATACTATATAACGTTACACGTTATAGCGACATACTATATAGCGTTATACGTTCTAACGAAACACTCTATAACGTTATAAGTTATATCGTAATACTATATAACGTTACACGTTCTAACTTAATACTATATAACGTTATACGTTCTAACGAAACACTCTATAACGTTATACTTTATAACGTAATACTATATAGCGTTATACGTTATAACGTAATGCTATATAACGTTATACGTTATAACGTAATACTATATAACATTACACGTTATAACGATATACTATATAACGTTATACGTTATAACGTAATACTATATAACGTTATACTTTATTTCGTAATACTATATAGCGTTATACGTTATAACGTAATACTATATAACGTTACACGTTATAGCGACATACTATATAGCGTTATACGTTCTAACGAAACACTCTATAACGTTATAAGTTATATCGTAATACTATATAACGTTATACGTTATAACGTAATACTATATAACGTTATACGTTATAACGTAATACTATATAACGTTACACGTTATAACGACATACTATATAACGTTATACTTTATTTCGTAATACTATATAGCGTTATACGTTATAACGTAATACTATATAACGTTATACGTTATAACGTAATACTATATAACGTTATACTTTATTTCGTAATACTATATAGCGTTATACGTTATAACGAAATACTATATAGCGTTATACGTCATAACGTAATACTATATAACGTTACACGTTCTAACTTAATACTATATAACGTTACACGTTCTAACTTAATACTAAATAACGTTATACGTTCTAACGAAACACTCTATAACGTTATACGTTATAACGTAATACTATATAACGTTACACGTTCTAACTTAATACTATATAACGTTATACGTTATAACGACATACTATATAACGTTATACTTTATTTCGTAATACTATATAGCGTTATACGTTATAACGTAATACTATATGACGTTATACGTTATAACGTAATACTATATAACGTTACACGTTATAGCGACATACTATATAGCGTTATACGTTCTAACGAAACACTCTATAACGTTATAAGTTATATCGTAATACTATATAACGTTATACGTTATAACGTAATACTATATAACGTTATACGTTATAACGTAATACTATATAACGTTACACGTTATAACGACATACTATATAACGTTATACTTTATTTCGTAATACTATATAGCGTTATACGTTATAACGTAATACTATATAACGTTATACGTTATAACGTAATACTATATAACGTTATACTTTATTTCGTAATACTATATAGCGTTATACGTTATAACGTAATACTATATAACGTTACACGTTATGGAGACATACTATATAGCGTTATACGTTCTAACGAAACACTCTATAACGTTATAAGTTATATCGTAATACTATATAACGTTATACGTTATAACGTAATACTATATAACGTTATACGTTATAACGTAATACTATATAACGTTATACGTTATAACGTAATACTACATAACGTTATACGTTCTAACGAAACACTCTATAACGTTATACGTTATAACGTAATACTATATAACGTTACACGTTCTAACTTAATACTATATAACGTTATACGTTATAACGACATACTATATAACGTTATACTTTATTTCGTAATACTATATAGCGTTATACGTTATAACGTAATACTATATGACGTTATACGTTATAACGTAATACTATATAACGTTACACGTTATAACGACATACTATATAACGTTATACTTTATTTCGTAATACTATATAGCGTTATACGTTATAACGTAATACTATATAACGTTATACGTTATAACGTAATACTATATAACGTTATACTTTATTTCGTAATACTATATAGCGTTATACGTTATAACGTAATACTATATAACGTTACACGTTATGGAGACATACTATATAGCGTTATACGTTCTAACGAAACACTCTATAACGTTATAAGTTATATCGTAATACTATATAACGTTATACGTTATAACGTAATACTATATAACGTTATACGTTATAACGTAATACTATATAACGTTATACGTTATAACGTAATACTATATAACGTTATACTTTATTTCGTAATACTATATAGCGTTATACGTTATAACGTAATACTAAATAACGTTATACGTTATAACGTAATACTATATAACGTTACACGTAATAACGACATACTATATAACGTTATACGTTATAACGACATACTATATAACGTTATACTTTATTTCGTAATACTATATAGCGTTATACGTTATAACGTAATACTATATAACGTTATACGTTATAACGTAATACTATATAACGTTATACTTTATTTCGTAATACTATATAGCGTTATACGTTATAACGTAATACTATATAACGTTACACGTTATAGCGACATACTATATAGCGTTATACGTTCTAACGAAACACTCTATAACGTTATAAGTTATATCGTAATACTATATAACGTTATACGTTATAACGTAATACTATATAACGTTATACGTTATAACGTAATACTATATAACGTTACACGTTATAGCGACATACTATATAGCGTTATACGTTCTAACGAAACACTCTATAACGTTATAAGTTATATCGTAATACTATATAACGTTACACGTTCTAACTTAATACTATATAACGTTATACGTTCTAACGAAACACTCTATAACGTTATACTTTATAACGTAATACTATATAGCGTTATACGTTATAACGTAATACTATATGACATTATACGTTATAACGTAATACTATATAACGTTACACGTTATAGCGACATACTATATAGCGTTATACGTTCTAACGAAACACTCTATAACGTTATAAGTTATATCGTAATACTATATAACGTTATACGTTATAACGTAATACTATATAACGTTATACTTTATTTCGTAATACTATATAGCGTTATACGTTATAACGTAATACTATATAACGTTATACGTTATAACGTAATACTATATAACGTTATACTTTATTTCGTAATACTATATAGCGTTATACGTTATAACGTAATACTATATAACGTTACACGTTATAGCGACATACTATATAGCGTTATACGTTCTAACGAAACACTCTATAACGTTATACGTTATAACGTAATACTATATAACGTTATACTTTATTTCGTAATACTATATAGCGTTATACGTTCTAACGAAACACTCTATAACGTTATAAGTTATATCGTAATACTATATAACGTTACACGTTCTAACTTAATACTATATAACGTTATACGTTCTAACGAAACACTCTATAACGTTATACTTTATAACGTAATACTATATAGCGTTATACGTTATAACGTAATACTATATGACATTATACGTTATAACGTAATACTATATAACGTTACACGTTATAGCGACATACTATATAGCGTTATACGTTCTAACGAAACACTCTATAACGTTATAAGTTATATCGTAATACTATATAACGTTATACGTTATAACGTAATACTATATAACGTTATACTTTATAACGTAATACTATATAGCGTTATACGTTATAACGTAATACTATATGACATTATACGTTATAACGTAATACTATATAACGTTACACGTTATAGCGACATACTATATAGCGTTATACGTTCTAACGAAACACTCTATAACGTTATACGTTATAACGTAATACTATATAACGTTATACTTTATTTCGTAATACTATATAGCGTTATACGTTCTAACGAAACACTCTATAACGTTATAAGTTATATCGTAATACTATATAACGTTACACGTTCTAACTTAATACTATATAACGTTATACGTTCTAACGAAACACTCTATAACGTTATACTTTATAACGTAATACTATATAGCGTTATACGTTATAACGTAATGCTATATAACGTTATACGTTATAACGTAATACTATATAACATTACACGTTATAACGATATACTATATAACGTTATACGTTATAACGTAATACTATATAACGTTATACTTTATTTCGTAATACTATATAGCGTTATACGTTATAACGTAATACTATATAACGTTACACGTTATAGCGAAATACTATATAGCGTTATACGTTCTAACGAAACACTCTATAACGTTATAAGTTATATCGTAATACTATATAACGTTATACGTTATAACGTAATACTATATAACGTTATACGTTATAACGTAATACTATATAACGTTATACGTTATAACGTAATACTATATAACGTTATACTTTATTTCGTAATACTATATAGCGTTATACGTTATAACGTAATACTATATAACGTTATACGTTATAACGTAATACTATATAACGTTATACTTTATTTCGTAATACTATATAGCGTTATACGTTATAACGAAATACTATATAGCGTTATACGTCATAACGTAATACTATATAACGTTACACGTTCTAACTTAATACTATATACCGTTACACGTTCTAACTTAATACTAAATAACGTTATACGTTCTAACGAAACACTCTATAACGTTATACGTTATAACGTAATACTATATAACGTTACACGTTCTAACTTAATACTATATAACGTTATACGTTATAACGACATACTATATAACGTTATACTTTATTTCGTAATACTATATAGCGTTATACGTTATAACGTAATACTATATGACGTTATACGTTATAACGTAATACTATATAACGTTACACGTTATAGCGACATACTATATAGCGTTATACGTTCTAACGAAACACTCTATAACGTTATAAGTTATATCGTAATACTATATAACGTTATACGTTATAACGTAATACTATATAACGTTATACGTTATAACGTAATACTATATAACGTTACACGTTATAACGACATACTATATAACGTTATACTTTATTTCGTAATACTATATAGCGTTATACGTTATAACGTAATACTATATAACGTTATACGTTATAACGTAATACTATATAACGTTATACTTTATTTCGTAATACTATATAGCGTTATACGTTATAACGTAATACTATATAACGTTACACGTTATAGCGACATACTATATAGCGTTATACGTTCTAACGAAACACTCTATAACGTTATAAGTTATATCGTAATACTATATAACGTTATACGTTATAACGTAATACTATATAACGTTATACGTTATAACGTAATACTATATAGCGTTATACGTTATAACGTAATACTATATAACGTTACACGTTATAGCGACATACTATATAGCGTTATACGTTCTAACTTAACACTCTATAACGTTATAAGTTATATCGTAATACTATATAACGTTATACGTTATAACGTAATACTATATAACGTTATACGTTATAACGTAATACTATATAGCGTTATACGTTATAACGTAATGCTATATCACGTTATACGTTATAACGTAATACTATATAACATTACACGTTATAACGATATACTATATAACGTTATACGTTATAACGTAATACTATATAACGTTATACGTTATAACGTAATACTATATAACGTTATACGTTATAACGACATACTATATAACGTTATACTTTATTTCGTAATACTATATAGCGTTATACGTTATAACGTAATACTATATAACGTTATACGTTATAACGTAATACTATATAACGTTGTACTTTATTTCGTAATACTATATAGCGTTATACGTTATAACGTAATACTATATAACGTTACACGTTATAGCGACATACTATATAGCGTTATACGTTCTAACTTAACACTCTATAACGTTATAAGTTATATCGTAATACTATATAACGTTATACGTTATAACGTAATACTATATAACGTTATACGTTATAACGTAATACTATATAACGTTACACGTTATAGCGACATACTATATAGCGTTATACGTTCTAACGAAACACTCTATAACGTTATAAGTTATATCGTAATACTATATAACGTTACACGTTCTAACTTAATACTATATAACGTTATACGTTCTAACGAAACACTCTATAACGTTATACTTTATAACGTAATACTATATAGCGTTATACGTTATAACGTAATGCTATATAACGTTATACGTTATAACGTAATACTATATAACATTACACGTTATAACGATATACTATATAACGTTATACGTTATAACGTAATACTATATAACGTTATACGTTATAACGTAATACTATATAACGTTACACGTTATAACGACATACTATATAACGTTATACTTTATTTCGTAATACTATATAGCGTTATACGTTATAACGTAATACTATATAACGTTATACGTTATAACGTAATACTATATAACGTTATACTTTATTTCGTAATACTATATAGCGTTACACGTTATAACGTAATACTATATAACGTTACACGTTATAGCGACATACTATATAGCGTTATACGTTCTAACGAAACACTCTATAACGTTATAAGTTATATCGTAATACTATATAACGTTATACGTTATAACGTAATACTATATAACGTTATACGTTATAACGTAATACTATATAACGTTATACGTTATAACGTAATACTATATAACGTTATACGTTATAACGTAATACTATATAACGTTATACGTTATAACGTAATACTATATAACGTTATACGTTATAACGTAATACTATATAACGTTATACTTTATTTCGTAATACTATATAGCGTTATACGTTATAACGTAATACTATATAACGTTATACGTTATAACGTAATACTATATAACGTTACACGTTATAACGACATACTATATAACGTTATACTTTATTTCGTAATACTATATAGCGTTATACGTTATAACGTAATACTATATAACGTTATACGTTATAACGACATACTATATAACGTTATACCTTATTTCGTAATACTATATAGCGTTATACGTTATAACGTGATACTATATAACGTTATACGTTATAACGTAATACTATATAACGTTATACTTTATTTCGTAATACTATATAGCGTTATACGTTATAACGTAATACTATATAACGTTATACGTTATAACGTAATACTATATAACGTTACACGTTATAGCGACATACTATATAGCGTTATACGTTCTAACGAAACACTCTATAACGTTATAAGTTATATCGTAATACTATATAACGTTACACGTTCTAACTTAATACTATATAACGTTATACGTTCTAACGAAACACTCTATAACGTTATACTTTATAACGTAATACTATATAGCGTTAAACGTTATAACGTAATACTATATGACGTTATACGTTGTAACGTAATACTATATAACGTTACACGTTATAGCGACATACTATATAGCGTTATACGTTCTAACGAAACACTCTATAACGTTATAAGTTATATCGTAATACTATATAACGTTATACGTTATAACGTAATACTATATAACGTTATACTTTATTTCGTAATACTATATAGCGTTATACGTTATAACGTAATACTATATAACGTTATACGTTATAACGTAATACTATATAACGTTATACTTTATTTCGTAATACTATATAGCGTTATACGTTATAACGTAATACTATATAACGTTACACGTTATAGCGACATACTATATAGCGTTATACGTTCTAACGAAACACTCTATAACGTAATAAGTTATATCGTAATACTATATAACGTTATACGTTATAACGTAATACTATATAACGTTATACGTTATAACGTAATACTATATAACGTTATACGTTATAACGTAATACTATATAACGTTATACTTTATTTCGTAATACTATATAGCGTTATACGTTATAACGTAATACTATATAACGTTATACGTTATAACGCAATACTATATAACGTTACACGTTATAACGACATACTATATAACGTTATACTTTATTTCGTAATACTATATAGCGTTATACGTTATAACGTAATACTATATAACGTTATACGTTATAACGACATACTATATAACGTTATACTTTATTTCGTAATACTATATAGCGTTATACGTTATAACGTAATACTATATAACGTTATACGTTATAACGTAATACTATATAACGTTATACTTTATTTCGTAATACTATATAGCGTTATACGTTATAACGTAATACTATATAACGTTACACGTTATAGCGACATACTATATAGCGTTATACGTTCTAACGAAACACTCTATAACGTTATAAGTTATATCGTAATACTATATAACGTTATACGTTATAACGTAATACTATATAACGTTATACGTTATAACGTAATACTATATAACGTTACACGTTATAGCGACATACTATATAGCGTTATACGTTCTAACGAAACACTCTATAACGTTATAAGTTATATCGTAATACTATATAACGTTACACGTTCTAACTTAATACTATATAACGTTATACGTTCTAACGAAACACTCTATAACGTTATACTTTATAACGTAATACTATGTAGCGTTATACGTTATAACGTAATACTATATGACGTTATACGTTATAACGTAATACTATATAACGTTATACGTTATAACGACATACTATATAACGTTATACTTTATTTCGTAATACTATATAGCGTTATACGTTATAACGTAATACTATATAACGTTATACGTTATAACGTAATACTATATAACGTTATACTTTATTTCGTAATACTATATAGCGTTATACGTTATAACGTAATACTATATAACGTTACACGTTATAGCGACATACTATATAGCGTTATACGTTCTAACGAAACACTCTATAACGTTATAAGTTATATCGTAATACTATATAACGTTATACGTTATAACGTAATACTATATAACGTTATACGTTATAACGTAATACTATATAACGTTACACGTTATAGCGACATACTATATAGCGTTATACGTTCTAACGAAACACTCTATAACGTTATACTTTATAACGTAATACTATATAGCGTTATACGTTATAACGTAATGCTATATAACGTTACACGTTATAGCGACATACTATATAGCGTTATACGTTCTAACGAAACACTCTATAACGTTATAAGTTATATCGTAATACTATATAACGTTATACGTTATAACGTAATACTATATAACGTTATACGTTATAACGTAATACTATATAACGTTATACTTTATTTCGTAATACTATATAGCGTTATACGTTATAACGTAATACTATATAACGTTACACGTTATAGCGACATACTATATAGCGTTATACGTTCTAACGAAACACTCTATAACGTTATAAGTTATATCGTAATACTATATAACGTTATACGTTATAACGTAATACTATATAACGTTATACGTTATAACGTAATACTATATAACGTTATACGTTATAACGTAATACTATATAACGTTATACTTTATTTCGTAATACTATATAGCGTTATACGTTATAACGTAATACTATATAACGTTATACGTTATAACGTAATACTATATAACGTTATACGTTATAACGTAATACTATATAACGTTATACGTTATAACGTAATACTATATAACGTTATACTTTATTTCGTAATACTATATAGCGTTATACGTTATAACGTAATACTATATAACGTTATACGTTATAACGTAATACTATATAACGTTACACGTTATAACGACATACTATATAACGTTATACTTTATTTCGTAATACTATATAGCGTTATACGTTATAACGTAATACTATATAACGTTATACGTTATAACGACATACTATATAACGTTATACCTTATTTCGTAATACTATATAGCGTTATACGTTATAACGTGATACTATATAACGTTATACGTTATAACGTAATACTATATAACGTTATACTTTATTTCGTAATACTATATAGCGTTATACGTTATAACGTAATACTATATAACGTTATACGTTATAACGTAATACTATATAACGTTACACGTTATAGCGACATACTATATAGCGTTATACGTTCTAACGAAACACTCTATAACGTTATAAGTTATATCGTAATACTATATAACGTTACACGTTCTAACTTAATACTATATAACGTTATACGTTCTAACGAAACACTCTATAACGTTATACTTTATAACGTAATACTATATAGCGTTAAACGTTATAACGTAATACTATATGACGTTATACGTTATAACGTAATACTATATAACGTTACACGCTATAGCGACATACTATATAGCGTTATACGTTCTAACGAAACACTCTATAACGTTATAAGTTATATCGTAATACTATATAACGTTATACGTTATAACGTAATACTATATAACGTTATACTTTATTTCGTAATACTATATAGCGTTATACGTTATAACGTAATACTATATAACGTTATACGTTATAACGTAATACTATATAACGTTATACTTTATTTCGTAATACTATATAGCGTTATACGTTATAACGTAATACTATATAACGTTACACGTTATAGCGACATACTATATAGCGTTATACGTTCTAACGAAACACTCTATAACGTAATAAGTTATATCGTAATACTATATAACGTTATACGTTATAACGTAATACTATATAACGTTATACGTTATAACGTAATACTATATAACGTTATACGTTATAACGTAATACTATATAACGTTATACTTTATTTCGTAATACTATATAGCGTTATACGTTATAACGTAATACTATATAACGTTATACGTTATAACGCAATACTATATAACGTTACACGTTATAACGACATACTATATAACGTTA
Source organism: Bombus flavifrons (assembly GCF_040668555.2). Classification (NCBI taxonomy): domain Eukaryota; kingdom Metazoa; phylum Arthropoda; class Insecta; order Hymenoptera; family Apidae; genus Bombus; species Bombus flavifrons. The sequence continues at coordinate 63,016 of NW_027184880.1, forward strand.
TACTTTATTTCGTAATACTATATAGCGTTATACGTTATAACGTAATACTATATAACGTTATACGTTATAACGACATACTATATAACGTTATACTTTATTTCGTAATACTATATAGCGTTATACGTTATAACGTAATACTATATAACGTTATACGTTATAACGTAATACTATATAACGTTATACTTTATTTCGTAATACTATATAGCGTTATACGTTATAACGTAATACTATATAACGTTACACGTTATAGCGACATACTATATAGCGTTATACGTTCTAACGAAACACTCTATAACGTTATAAGTTATATCGTAATACTATATAACGTTATACGTTATAACGTAATACTATATAACGTTATACGTTATAACGTAATACTATATAACGTTACACGTTATAGCGACATACTATATAGCGTTATACGTTCTAACGAAACACTCTATAACGTTATAAGTTATATCGTAATACTATATAACGTTACACGTTCTAACTTAATACTATATAACGTTATACGTTCTAACGAAACACTCTATAACGTTATACTTTATAACGTAATACTATGTAGCGTTATACGTTATAACGTAATACTATATGACGTTATACGTTATAACGTAATACTATATAACGTTATACGTTATAACGACATACTATATAACGTTATACTTTATTTCGTAATACTATATAGCGTTATACGTTATAACGTAATACTATATAACGTTATACGTTATAACGTAATACTATATAACGTTATACTTTATTTCGTAATACTATATAGCGTTATACGTTATAACGTAATACTATATAACGTTACACGTTATAGCGACATACTATATAGCGTTATACGTTCTAACGAAACACTCTATAACGTTATAAGTTATATCGTAATACTATATAACGTTATACGTTATAACGTAATACTATATAACGTTATACGTTATAACGTAATACTATATAACGTTACACGTTATAGCGACATACTATATAGCGTTATACGTTCTAACGAAACACTCTATAACGTTATACTTTATAACGTAATACTATATAGCGTTATACGTTATAACGTAATGCTATATAACGTTACACGTTATAGCGACATACTATATAGCGTTATACGTTCTAACGAAACACTCTATAACGTTATAAGTTATATCGTAATACTATATAACGTTATACGTTATAACGTAATACTATATAACGTTATACGTTATAACGTAATACTATATAACGTTACACGTTATAACGACATACTATATAACGTTATACTTTATTTCGTAATACTATATAGCGTTATACGTTATAACGTAATACTATATAACGTTATACGTTATAACGTAATACTATATAACGTTATACTTTATTTCGTAATACTATATAGCGTTATACGTTATAACGTAATACTATATAACGTTACACGTTATAGAGACATACTATATAGCGTTATACGTTCTAACGAAACACTCTATAACGTTATAAGTTATATCGTAATACTATATAACGTTATACGTTATAACGTAATACTATATAACGTTATACGTTATAACGTAATACTATATAACGTTATACGTTATAACGTAATACTATATAACGTTATACTTTATTTCGTAATACTATATAGCGTTATACGTTATAACGTAATACTATATAACGTTATACGTTATAACGTAATACTATATAACGTTACACGTTATAACGACATACTATATAACGTTATACTTTATTTCGTAATACTATATAGCGTTATACGTTATAACGTAATACTATATAACGTTATACGTTATAACGACATACTATATAACGTTATACTTTATTTCGTAATACTATATAGCGTTATACGTTATAACGTAATACTATATAACGTTATACGTTATAACGTAATACTATATAACGTTATACTTTATTTCGTAATACTATATAGCGTTATACGTTATAACGTAATACTATATAACGTTACACGTTATAGCGACATACTATATAGCGTTATACGTTCTAACGAAACACTCTATAACGTTATAAGTTATATCGTAATACTATATAACGTTATACGTTATAACGTACTACTATATAACGTTATACGTTATAACGTAATACTATATAACGTTACACGTTATAGCGACATACTATATAGCGTTATACGTTCTAACGAAACACTCTATAACGTTATAAGTTATATCGTAATACTATATAACGTTACACGTTCTAACTTAATACTATATAACGTTATACGTTCTAACGAAACACTCTATAACGTTATACTTTATAACGTAATACTATATAGCGTTATACGTTATAACGTAATGCTATATAACGTTATACGTTATAACGTAATACTATATAACATTACACGTTATAACGATATACTATATAACGTTATACGTTATAACGTAATACTATATAACGTTATACTTTATTTCGTAATACTATATAGCGCTATACGTTATAACGTAATACTATATAACGTTACACGTTATAGCGACATACTATATAGCGTTATACGTTCTAACGAAACACTCTATAACGTTATAAGTTATATCGTAATACTATATAACGTTATACGTTATAACGTAATACTATATAACGTTATACTTTATAACGTAATACTATATAACGTTACACGTTATAACGACATACTATATAACGTTATACTTTATTTCGTAATACTATATAGCGTTATACGTTATAACGTAATACTATATAACGTTATACGTTATAACGTAATACTATATAACGTTATACTTTATTTCGTAATACTATATAGCGTTATACGTTATAACTTAATACTATATAACGTTACACGTTATAGCGACATACTATATAGCGTTATGCGTTCTAACGAAACACTCTATAACGTTATAAGTTATATCGTAATACTATATAACGTTATACGTTATAACGTAATACTATATAACGTTATACGTTATAACGTAATACTATAAAACGTTATACGTTATAACGTAATACTATATAACGTTATACTTTATTTCGTAATACTATATAGCGTTATACGTTATAACGTAATACTATATAACGTTATACGTTATAACGTAATACTATATAACGTTACACGTTATAACGACATACTATATAACGTTATACTTTATTTCGTAATACTATATAGCGTTGTACGTTATAACGTAATACTATATAACGTTATACGTTATAACGACATACTATATAACGTTATACTTTATTTCGTAATACTATATAGCGTTATACGTTATAACGTAATACTATATAACGTTATACGTTATAACGTAATACTATATAACGTTATACTTTATTTCGTAATACTATATAGCGTTATACGTTATAACGTAATACTATATAACGCTACACGTTATAGCGACATACTATATAGCGTTATACGTTCTAACGAAACACTCTATAACGTTATAAGTTATATCGTAATACTATATAACGTTATACTTTATTTCGTAATACTATATAGCGTTATACGTTATAACGTAATACTATATAACGTTATACGTTATAACGTAATACTATATAACGTTACACGTTATAACGACATACTATATAACGTTATACTTTATTTCGTAATACTATATAGCGTTGTACGTTATAACGTAATACTATATAACGTTATACGTTATAACGACATACTATATAACGTTATACTTTATTTCGTAATACTATATAGCGTTATACGTTATAACGTAATACTATATAACGTTATACGTTCTAACGAAACACTCTATAACGTTATACTTTATAACGTAATACTATATAGCGTTATACGTTATAACGTAATGCTATATAACGTTATACGTTATAACGTAATACTATATAACATTACACGTTATAACGATATACTATATAACGTTATACGTTATAACGTAATACTATATAACGTTATACTTTATTTCGTAATACTATATAGCGTTATACGTTATAACGTAATACTATATAACGTTACACGTTATAGCGGCATACTATATAGCGTTATACGTTCTAACGAAACACTCTATAACGTAATAGTTATATCGTAATACTATATAACGTTATACGTTATAACGTAATACTATATAACGTTATACGTTATAACGTAATACTATATAACGTTACACGTTATAACGACATACTATATAACGTTATACTTTATTTCGTAATACTATATAGCGTTATACGTTATAACGTAATACTATATAACGTTATACGGTATAACGTAATACTATATAACGTTATACTTTATTTCGTAATGCTATATAGCGTTATACGTTATAACGTAATACTATATAACGTTACACGTTATAGCGACATACTATATAGCGTTATACGTTCTAACGAAACACTCTATAACGTTATAAGTTATATCGTAATACTATATAACGTTATACGTTATAACGTAATACTATATAACGTTATACGTTATAACGTAATACTATATAACGTTATACGTTATAACGTAATACTATATAACGTTATACTTTATTTCGTAATACTATATAGCGTTATACGTTCTAACGTAATACTATATAACGTTATACGTTATAACGTAATACTATATAACGTTACACGTTATAACGACATACTATATAACGTTATACTTTATTTCGTAATACTATATAGCGTTATACGTTATAACGTAATACTATATAACGTTATACGTTATAACGACATACTATATAACGTTATACTTTATTTCGTAATACTATATAGCGTTATACGTTATAACGTAATACTATATAACGTTATACGTTATAACGTAATACTACATAACGTTATACTTTATTTCGTAATACTATATAGCGTTATACGTTATAACGTAATACTATATAACGTTACACGTTATAGCGACATACTATATAGCGTTATACGTTCTAACGAAACACTCTATAACGTTATAAGTTATATCGTAATACTATATAACGTTATACGTTATAACGTAATACTATATAACGTTATACGTTATAACGTAATACTACATAACGTTACACGTTATAGCGACATACTATATAGCGTTATACGTTCTAACGAAACACTCTATAACGTTATAAGTTATATCGTAATACTATATAACGTTATACGTTCTAACGAAACACTCTATAACGTTATACTTTATAACGTAATACTATATAGCGTTATACGTTATAACGTAATACTATATGACGTTATACGTTATAACGTAATACTATATAACGTTACACGTTATAGCGACATACTATATAGCGTTATACGTTCTAACGAAACACTCTATAACGTTATAAGTTATATCGTAATACTATATAACGTTATACGTTATAACGTAATACTATATAACGTTATACGTTATAACGTAATACTATATAACGTTACACGTTATAACGACATACTATATAACGTTATACTTTATTTCGTAATACTATATAGCGTTATACGTTATAACGTAATACTATATAACGTTATACGTTATAACGTAATACTATATAACGTTATACTTTATTTCGTAATACTATATAGCGTTATACGTTATAACGTAATACTATATAACGTTATACGTTATAACGACATACTATATAACGTTATACTTTATTTCGTAATACTATATAGCGTTATACGTTATAACGTAATACTATATAACGTTATACGTTATAACGTAATACTATATAACGTTATACTTTATTTCGTAATACTATATAGCGTTATACGTTCTAACGTAATACTATATAACGTTATACGGTATAACGTAATACTATATAACGTTATACTTTATTTCGTAATGCTATATAGCGTTATACGTTATAACGTAATACTATATAACGTTACACGTTATAGCGACATACTATATAGCGTTATACGTTCTAACGAAACACTCTATAACGTTATAAGTTATATCGTAATACTATATAACGTTATACGTTATAACGTAATACTATATAACGTTATACGTTATAACGTAATACTATATAACGTTATACGTTATAACGTAATACTATATAACGTTATACTTTATTTCGTAATACTATATAGCGTTATACGTTCTAACGTAATACTATATAACGTTATACGTTATAACGTAATACTATATAACGTTACACGTTATAACGACATACTATATAACGTTATACTTTATTTCGTAATACTATATAGCGTTATACGTTATAACGTAATACTATATAACGTTATACGTTATAACGACATACTATATAACGTTATACTTTATTTCGTAATACTATATAGCGTTATACGTTATAACGTAATACTATATAACGTTATACGTTATAACGTAATACTACATAACGTTATACTTTATTTCGTAATACTATATAGCGTTATACGTTATAACGTAATACTATATAACGTTACACGTTATAGCGACATACTATATAGCGTTATACGTTCTAACGAAACACTCTATAACGTTATAAGTTATATCGTAATACTATATAACGTTATACGTTATAACGTAATACTATATAACGTTATACGTTATAACGTAATACTACATAACGTTACACGTTATAGCGACATACTATATAGCGTTATACGTTCTAACGAAACACTCTATAACGTTTTAAGTTATATCGTAATACTATATAACGTTACACGTTCTAACTTAATACTATATAACGTTATACGTTCTAACGAAACACTCTATAACGTTATACTTTATAACGTAATACTATATAGCGTTATACGTTATAACGTAATACTATATGACGTTATACGTTATAACGTAATACTATATAACGTTACACGTTATAGCGACATACTATATAGCGTTATACGTTCTAACGAAACACTCTATAACGTTATAAGTTATATCGTAATACTATATAACGTTATACGTTATAACGTAATACTATATAACGTTATACGTTATAACGTAATACTATATAACGTTACACGTTATAACGACATACTATATAACGTTATACTTTATTTCGTAATACTATATAGCGTTATACGTTATAACGTAATACTATATAACGTTATACGTTATAACGTAATACTATATAACGTTATACTTTATTTCGTAATACTATATAGCGTTATACGTTATAACGTAATACTATATAACGTTATACGTTATAACGACATACTATATAACGTTATACTTTATTTCGTAATACTATATAGCGTTATACGTTATAACGTAATACTATATAACGTTATACGTTATAACGTAATACTATATAACGTTATACTTTATTTCGTAATACTATATAGCGTTATACGTTATAACTTAATACTATATAACGTTACACGTTATAGCGACATACTATATAGCGTTATACGTTCTAACGAAACACTCTATAACGTTATAAGTTATATCGTAATACTATATAACGTTATACGTTATAACGTAATACTATATAACGTTATACGTTATAACGTAATACTATAAAACGTTATACGTTATAACGTAATACTATATAACGTTATACTTTATTTCGTAATACTATATAGCGTTATACGTTATAACGTAATACTATATAACGTTATACGTTATAACGTAATACTATATAACGTTACACGTTATAACGACATACTATATAACGTTATACTTTATTTCGTAATACTATATAGCGTTATACGTTATAACGTAATACTATATAACGTTATACGTTATAACGACATACTATATAACGTTATACTTTATTTCGTAATACTATATAGCGTTATACGTTATAACGTAATACTATATAACGTTATACGTTATAACGTAATACTATATAACGTTATACTTTATTTCGTAATACTATATAGCGTTATACGTTATAACGTAATACTATATAACGTTACACGTTATAGCGACATACTATATAGCGTTATACGTTCTAACGAAACACTCTATAACGTTATAAGTTATATCGTAATACTATATAACGTTATACGTTATAACGTAATACTATATAACGTTATACGTTATAACGTAATACTATATAACGTTACACGTTATAGCGACATACTATATAGCGTTATACGTTCTAACGAAACACTCTATAACGTTATAAGTTATATCGTAATACTATATAACGTTACACGTTCTAACTTAATACTATATAACGTTATACGTTCTAACGAAACACTCTATAACGTTATACTTTATAACGTAATACTATATAGCGTTATACGTTATAACGTAATGCTATATAACGTTATACGTTATAACGTAATACTATATAACATTACACGTTATAACGATATACTATATAACGTTATACGTTATAACGTAATACTATATAACGTTATACTTTATTTCGTAATACTATATAGCGTTATACGTTATAACGTAATACTATATAACGTTACACGTTATAGCGACATACTATATAGCGTTATACGTTCTAACGAAACACTCTATAACGTTATAAGTTATATCGTAATACTATATAACGTTATACGTTATAACGTAATACTATATAACGTTATACGTTATAACGTAATACTATATAACGTTATACGTTATAACGTAATACTATATAACGTTATACTTTATTTCGTAATACTATATAGCGTTATACGTTCTAACGTAATACTATATAACGTTATACGTTATAACGTAATACTATATAACGTTACACGTTATAACGACATACTATATAACGTTATACTTTATTTCGTAATACTATATAGCGTTATACGTTATAACGTAATACTATATAACGTTATACGTTATAACGTAATACTATATAACGTTATACTTTATTTCGTAATACTATATAGCGTTATACTTTATAACGTAATACTACATAACGTTATACTTTATTTCGTAATACTATATAGCGTTATACGTTATAACGTAATACTATATAACGTTACACGTTATAGCGACATACTATATAGCGTTATACGTTCTAACGAAACACTCTATAACGTTATAAGTTATATCGTAATACTATATAACGTTATACGTTATAACGACATACTATATAACGTTATACTTTATTTCGTAATACTATATAGCGTTATACGTTATAACGTAATACTATATAACGTTATACGTTATAACGTAATACTACATAACGTTATACTCTATTTCGTAATACTATATAGCGTTATACGTTATAACGTAATACTATATAACGTTACACGTTATAGCGACATACTATATAGCGTTATACGTTCTAACGAAACACTCTATAACGTTATAAGTTATATCGTAATACTATATAACGTTATACGTTATAACGTAATACTATATAACGTTATACGTTATAACGTAATACTATATAACGTTATACTTTATTTCGTAATACTATATAGCGTTATACGTTATAACGTAATACTATATAACGTTATACGTTATAACGTAATACTATATAACGTTACACGTTATAACGACATACTATATAACGTTATACTTTATTTCGTAATACTATATAGCGTTATACGTTATAACGTAATACTATATAACGTTATACGTTATAACGACATACTATATAACGTTATACTTTATTTCGTAATACTATATAGCGTTATACGTTATAACGTAATACTATATAACGTTATACGTTATAACGTAATACTATATAACGTTATACTTTATTTCGTAATACTATATAGCGTTATACGTTATAGCGTAATACTATATAACGTTACACGTTATAGCGACATACTATATAACGTTATACTTTATTTCGTAATACTATATAGCGTTATACGTTATAACGTAATACTATATAACGTTATACGTTATAACGTATTACTATATAACGTTATACTTTATTTCGTAATACTATATAGCGTTATACGTTATAACGTAATACTATATAACGTTATACGTTATAACGACATACTATATAACGTTATACTTTATTTCGTAATACTATATAGCGTTATACGTTATAACGTAATACTATATAACGTTATACGTTATAACGTAATACTATATAACGTTATACTTTATTTCGTAATACTATATAGCGTTATACGTTATAACGTAATACTATATAACGTTATACGTTATAACGTAATACTATATAACGTTATACGTTATAACGTAATACTATATAACGTTACACGTTATAGCGACATACTATATAACGTTATACGTTCTAACGAAACACTCTACAACGTTATACGTTATAACGTAATACTATATAACGTTACACGTTCTAACTTAATACTATATAACGTTATACGTTCTAACGAAACACTCTATAACGTTATACGTTATAACGTAATACTATATAACGTTATACGTTATAACGTAATACTATATAACGTTATACGTTATAACGTAATACTATATAACGTTACACGTTATAGCGACATACTATATAGCGTTATACGTTCTAACGAAACACTCTATAACGTTATAAGTTATATCGTAATACTATATAACGTTACACGTTATAGCGACATACTATATAGCGTTATACGTTCTAACGAAACACTCTATAACGTTATAAGTTATATCGTAATACTATATAACGTTATACGTTATAACGTAATACTATATAACGTTATACGTTATAACGTAATACTATATAACGTTACACGTTATAGCGACATACTATATAGCGTTATACGTTCTAACGAAACACTCTATAACGTTATAAGTTATATCGTAATACTATATAACGTTACACGTTCTAACTTAATACTATATAACGTTATACGTTCTAACGAAACACTCTATAACGTTATACTTTATAACGTAATACTATATAGCGTTATACGTTATAACGTAATACTATATGACGTTATACGTTATAACGTAATACTATATAACGTTATACGTTATAACGTATTACTATATAACGTTATACTTTATTTCGTAATACTATATAGCGTTATACGTTATAACGTAATACTATATAACGTTATACGTTATAACGACATACTATATAACGTTATACTTTATTTCGTAATACTATATAGCGTTATACGTTATAACGTAATACTATATAACGTTATACGTTATAACGTAATACTATATAACGTTATACTTTATTTCGTAATACTATATAGCGTTATACGTTATAACGTAATACTATATAACGTTACACGTTATAACGACATACTATATAACGTTATACTTTATTTCGTAATACTATATAGCGTTATACGTTATAACGTAATACTATATAACGTTATACGTTATAACGTATTACTATATAACGTTATACTTTATTTCGTAATACTATATAGCGTTATACGTTATAACGTAATACTATATAACGTTATACTTTATTTCGTAATACTATATAGCGTTATACGTTATAACGTAATACTATATAACGTTATACGTTATAACGACGTACTATATAACGTTATACTTTATTTCGTAATACTATATAGCGTTATACGTTATAACGTAATACTATATAACGTTACACGTTATAACGACATACTATATAACGTTATACTTTATTTCGTAATACTATATAGCGTTATACGTTATAACGTAATACTATATAACGTTATACGTTATAACGTATTACTATATAACGTTATACTTTATTTCGTAATACTATATAGCGTTATACGTTATAACGTAATACTATATAACGTTATACGTTATAACGACATACTATATAACGTTATACTTTATTTCGTAATACTATATAGCGTTATACGTTATAACGTAATACTATATAACGTTATACGTTATAACGTAATACTATATAACGTTATACTTTATTTCGTAATACTATATAGCGTTATACGTTATAACGTAATACTATATAACGTTATACGTTATAACGTAATACTATATAACGTTATACGTTATAACGTAATACTATATAACGTTACACGTTATAGCGACATACTATATAACGTTATACGTTCTAACGAAACACTCTACAACGTTATACGTTATAACGTAATACTATATAACGTTACACGTTCTAACTTAATACTATATAACGTTATACGTTCTAACGAAACACTCTATAACGTTATACGTTATAACGTAATACTATATAACGTTATACGTTATAACGTAATACTATATAACGTTATACGTTATAACGTAATACTATATAACGTTACACGTTATAGCGACATACTATATAGCGTTATACGTTCTAACGAAACACTCTATAACGTTATAAGTTATATCGTAATACTATATAACGTTACACGTTATAGCGACATACTATATAGCGTTATACGTTCTAACGAAACACTCTATAACGTTATAAGTTATATCGTAATACTATATAACGTTATACGTTATAACGTAATACTATATAACGTTATACGTTATAACGTAATACTATATAACGTTACACGTTATAGCGACATACTATATAGCGTTATACGTTCTAACGAAACACTCTATAACGTTATAAGTTATATCGTAATACTATATAACGTTACACGTTCTAACTTAATACTATATAACGTTATACGTTCTAACGAAACACTCTATAACGTTATACTTTATAACGTAATACTATATAGCGTTATACGTTATAACGTAATACTATATGACGTTATACGTTATAACGTAATACTATATAACGTTATACGTTATAACGTATTACTATATAACGTTATACTTTATTTCGTAATACTATATAGCGTTATACGTTATAACGTAATACTATATAACGTTATACGTTATAACGACATACTATATAACGTTATACTTTATTTCGTAATACTATATAGCGTTATACGTTATAACGTAATACTATATAACGTTATACGTTATAACGTAATACTATATAACGTTATACTTTATTTCGTAATACTATATAGCGTTATACGTTATAACGTAATACTATATAACGTTACACGTTATAACGACATACTATATAACGTTATACTTTATTTCGTAATACTATATAGCGTTATACGTTATAACGTAATACTATATAACGTTATACGTTATAACGTATTACTATATAACGTTATACTTTATTTCGTAATACTATATAGCGTTATACGTTATAACGTAATACTATATAACGTTATACGTTATAACGACGTACTATATAACGTTATACTTTATTTCGTAATACTATATAGCGTTATACGTTATAACGTAATACTATATAACGTTATACGTTATAACGTAATACTATATAACGTTATACGTTCTAACGAAACACTCTACAACGTTATACGTTATAACGTAATACTATATAACGTTACACGTTCTAACTTAATACTATATAACGTTATACGTTCTAACGAAACACTCTATAACGTTATACGTTATAACGTAATACTATATAACGTTATACGTTATAACGTAATACTATATAACGTTATACGTTATAACGTAATACTATATAACGTTACACGTTATAGCGACATACTATAGAGCGTTATACGTTCTAACGAAACACTCTATAACGTTATAAGTTATATCGTAATACTATATAACGTTACACGTTATAGCGACATACTATATAGCGTTATACGTTCTAACGAAACACTCTATAACGTTATAAGTTATATCGTAATACTATATAACGTTATACGTTATAACGTAATACTATATAACGTTATACGCTATAACGTAATACTATATAACGTTACACGTTATAGCGACATACTATATAGCGTTATACGTTCTAACGAAACACTCTATAACGTTATAAGTTATATCGTAATACTATATAACGTTACACGTTCTAACTTAATACTATATAACGTTATACGTTCTAACGAAACACTCTATAACGTTATACTTTATAACGTAATACTATATAGCGTTATACGTTATAACGTAATACTATATGACGTTATACGTTATAACGTAATACTATATAACGTTATACGTTATAACGTATTACTATATAACGTTATACTTTATTTCGTAATACTATATAGCGTTATACGTTATAACGTAATACTATATAACGTTATACGTTATAACGACATACTATATAACGTTATACTTTATTTCGTAATACTATATAGCGTTATACGTTATAACGTAATACTATATAACGTTATACGTTATAACGTAATACTATATAACGTTATACTTTATTTCGTAATACTATATAGCGTTATACGTTATAACGTAATACTATATAACGTTACACGTTATAACGACATACTATATAACGTTATACTTTATTTCGTAATACTATATAGCGTTATACGTTATAACGTAATACTATATAACGTTATACGTTATAACGTATTACTATATAACGTTATACTTTATTTCGTAATACTATATAGCGTTATACGTTATAACGTAATACTATATAACGTTATACGTTATAACGACATACTATATAACGTTATACTTTATTTCGTAATACTATATAGCGTTATACGTTATAACGTAATACTATATAACGTTATACGTTATAACGTAATACTATATAACGTTATACGTTATAACGTAATACTATATAACGTTATACGTTATAACGTAATACTATATAACGTTACACGTTATAGCGACATACTATATAGCGTTATTCGTTCTAACGAAACACTCTATAACGTTATAAGTTATATCGTAATACTATATAACGTTACACGTTCTAACTTAATACTATATAACGTTATACGTTATAACGTAATACTATATAACGTTATACGTTATAACGTAATACTATATAACGTTACACGTTATAGCGACATACTATATAGCGTTATACGTTCTAACGAAACACTCTATAACGTTATAAGTTATATCGTAATACTATATAACGTTATACGTTATAACGTAATACTATATAACGTTATACGTTATAACGTAATACTATATAACGTTACACGTTATAACGACATACTATATAACGTTATACTTTATTTCGTAATACTATATAGCGTTATACGTTATAACGTAATACTATATAACGTTATACGTTATAACGTATTACTATATAACGTTATACTTTATTTCGTAATACTATATAGCGTTATACGTTATAACGTAATACTATATAACGTTATACGTTATAACGACATACTATATAACGTTATACGTTCTAACGAAACACTCTATAACGTTATACGTTATAACGTAATACTATATAACGTTATACGTTATAACGTAATACTATATAACGTTATACGTTATAACGTAATACTATATAACGTTACACGTTATAGCGACATACTATATAGCGTTATACGTTCTAACGAAACACTCTATAACGTTATAAGTTATATCGTAATACTATATAACGTTACACGTTATAGCGACATACTATATAGCGTTATACGTTCTAACGAAACACTCTATAACGTTATAAGTTATATCGTAATACTATATAACGTTATACGTTATAACGTAATACTATATAACGTTATACGTTATAACGTAATACTATATAACGTTACACGTTATAGCGACATACTATATAGCGTTATACGTTCTAACGAAACACTCTATAACGTTATAAGTTATATCGTAATACTATATAACGTTACACGTTCTAACTTAATACTATATAACGTTATACGTTCTAACGAAACACTCTATAACGTTATACTTTATAACGTAATACTATATAGCGTTATACGTTATAACGTAATACTATATGACGTTATACGTTATAACGTAATACTATATAACGTTATACGTTATAACGTATTACTATATAACGTTATACTTTATTTCGTAATACTATATAGCGTTATACGTTATAACGTAATACTATATAACGTTATACGTTATAACGACATACTATATAACGTTATACTTTATTTCGTAATACTATATAGCGTTATACGTTATAACGTAATACTATATAACGTTATACGTTATAACGTAATACTATATAACGTTATACTTTATTTCGTAATACTATATAGCGTTATACGTTATAACGTAATACTATATAACGTTACACGTTATAACGACATACTATATAACGTTATACTTTATTTCGTAATACTATATAGCGTTATACGTTATAACGTAATACTATATAACGTTATACGTTATAACGTATTACTATATAACGTTATACTTTATTTCGTAATACTATATAGCGTTATACGTTATAACGTAATACTATATAACGTTATACGTTATAACGACATACTATATAACGTTATACTTTATTTCGTAATACTATATAGCGTTATACGTTATAACGTAATACTATATAACGTTATACGTTATAACGTAATACTATATAACGTTATACGTTATAACGTAATACTATATAACGTTATACGTTATAACGTAATACTATATAACGTTACACGTTATAGCGACATACTATATAGCGTTATTCGTTCTAACGAAACACTCTATAACGTTATACGTTCTAACGAAACACTCTATAACGTTATACTTTATAACGTAATACTATATAGCGTTATACGTTATAACGTAATGCTATATAACGTTATACGTTATAAGGTAATACTATATAACATTACACGTTATAACGATATACTATACAACGTTATACGTTATAACGAAACACTCTATAACGTTATAAGTTATATCGTAATACTATATAACGTTATACGTTATAACGTAATACTATATAACGTTATACGTTATAACGTAATACTATATAACGTTACACGTTATAACGACATACTATATAACATTATACTTTATTTCGTAATACTATATAGCGTTATACGTTATAACGACATACTATATAACGTTATACTTTATTTCGTAATACTATATAGCGTTATACGTTATAACGTAATGCTATATAACGTTATACGTTATAACGTAATACTATATAACATTACACGTTATAACGATATACTATATAACGTTATACGTTATAACGAAATACTATATAGCGTTATACGTCATAACGTAATACTATATAACGTTACACGTTATAACGATATACTATATAACGTTATACGTTATAACGTAATACTATATAACGTTATACTTTATTTCGTAATACTATATAGCGTTATACGTTATAACGTAATACTATATAACGTTACACGTTATAGCGACATACTATATAGCGTTATACGTTCTAACGAAACACTCTATAACGTTATAAGTTATATCGTAATACTATATAACGTTACACGTTCTAACTTAATACTATATAACGTTATACGTTCTAACGAAACACTCTATAACGTTATACTTTATAACGTAATACTATATAGCGTTATACGTTATAACGTAATACTATATGACGTTATACGTTATAACGTAATACTATATAACGTTACACGTTATAGCGACATACTATATAGCGTTATACGTTCTAACGAAACACTCTATAACGTTATAAGTTATATCGTAATACTATATAACGTTATACGTTATAACGTAATACTATATAACGTTATACGTTATAACGTAATACTATATAACGTTACACGTTATAACGACATACTATATAACGTTATACTTTATTTCGTAATACTATATAGCGTTATACGTTATAACGTAATACTATATAACGTTATACGTTATAACGTATTACTATATAACGTTATACTTTATTTCGTAATACTATATAGCGTTATACGTTATAACGTAATACTATATAACGTTATACGTTATAACGACATACTATATAACGTTATACTTTATTTCGTAATACTATATAGCGTTATACGTTATAACGTAATACTATATAACGTTATACGTTATAACGTAATACTATATAACGTTATACTTTATTTCGTAATACTATATAGCGTTATACGTTATAACGTAATACTATATAACGTTATACGTTATAACGTAATACTATATAACGTTATACGTTATAACGTAATACTATATAACGTTACACGTTATAGCGACATACTATATAACGTTATACGTTCTAACGAAACACTCTACAACGTTATACGTTATAACGTAATACTATATAACGTTACACGTTCTAACTTAATACTATATAACGTTATACGTTCTAACGAAACACTCTATAACGTTATACGTTATAACGTAATACTATATAACGTTATACGTTATAACGTAATACTACATAACGTTATTCGTTATTACGTAATACTATATAACGTTACACGTTCTAACTTAATACTATATAACGTTATACGTTCTAACGAAACACTCTATAACGTTATACTTTATAACGTAATACTATATAGCGTTATACGTTATAACGTAATGCTATATAACGTTATACGTTATAACGTAATACTATATAACATTACACGTTATAACGATATACTATACAACGTTATACGTTATAACGAAACACTCTATAACGTTATAAGTTATATCGTAATACTATATAACGTTATACGTTATAACGTAATACTATATAACGTTATACGTTATAACGTAATACTATATAACGTTACACGTTATAACGACATACTATATAACATTATACTTTATTTCGTAATACTATATAGCGTTATACGTTATAACGACATACTATATAACGTTATACTTTATTTCGTAATACTATATAGCGTTATACGTTATAACGTAATGCTATATAACGTTATACGTTATAACGTAATACTATATAACGTTATACTTTATTTCGTAATACTATATAGCGTTATACGTTATAACGTAATACTATATAACGTTACACGTTATAGCGACATACTATATAGCGTTATACGTTCTAACGAAACACTCTATAACGTTATAAGTTATATCGTAATACTATATAACGTTATACGTTATAACGTAATACTATATAACGTTATACGTTATAACGTAATACTATATAACGTTACACGTTATAGCGACATACTATATAACGTTATACGCTATAACGTAATACTATATAACGTTATACGTTATAACGTAATACTATATAACGTTATACTTTATTTCGTAATACTATATAGCGTTATACGTTATAACGTAATACTATATAACGTTACACGTTATAGCGACATACTATATAGCGTTATACGTTCTAACGAAACACTCTATAACGTTATAAGTTATATCGTAATATTATATAACGTTATACGTTATAACGTAATACTATATAACGTTATACGTTATAACGTAATACTATATAACGTTATACGTTATAACGTAATACTATATAACGTTATACTTTATTTCGTAATACTATATAGCGTTATACGTTATAACGTAATACTATATAACGTTATACGTTATAACGTAATACTATATAACGTTACACGTTATAACGACATACTATATAACGTTATACTTTATTTCGTAATACTATATAGCGTTATACGTTATAACGTAATACTATATAACGTTATACGTTATAACGACATACTATATAACGTTATACTTTATTTCGTAATACTATATAGCGTTATACGTTATAACGTAATACTATATAACGTTATACGTTATAACGACATACTATATAACGTTATACTTTATTTCGTAATACTATATAGCGTTATACGTTATAACGTAATACTATATAACGTTATACGTTATAACGTAATACTATATAACGTTATACTTTATTTCGTAATACTATATAGCGTTATACGTTATAACGTAATACTATATAACGTTACACGTTATAGCGACATACTATATAGCGTTATACGTTCTAACGAAACACTCTATAACGTTATAAGTTATATCGTAATACTATATAACGTTATACGTTATAACGTAATACTATATAACGTTATACGTTATAACGTAATACTATATAACGTTACACGTTATAGCGACATACTATATAGCGTTATACGTTCTAACGAAACACTCTATAACGTTATAAGTTATATCGTAATACTATATAACGTTACACGTTCTAACTTAATACTATATAACGTTATACGTTCTAACGAAACACTCTATAACGTTATACTTTATAACGTAATACTATACAGCGTTATACGTTATAACGTAATGCTATATAACGTTATACGTTATAACGTAATACTATATAACATTACACGTTATAACGATATACTATATAACGTTATACGTTATAACGTAATACTATATAACGTTATACTTTATTTCGTAATACTATATAGCGTTATACGTTATAACGTAATACTATATAACGTTACACGTTATAGCGACATACTATATAGCGTTATACGTTCTAACGAAACACTCTATAACGTTATAAGTTATATCGTAATACTATATAACGTTATACGTTATAACGTAATACTATATAACGTTATACGTTATAACGTAATACTATATAACGTTACACGTTATAACGACATACTATATAACGTTATACTTTATTTCGTAATACTATATAGCGTTATACGTTATAACGTAATACTATATAACGTTATACGTTATAACGTAATACTATATAACGTTATACGTTGTAACGTAATACTATATATCGTTATACGCTATAACGTAATACTATATAACGTTACACGTTCTAACTTAATACTATATAACGTTATACGTTCTAACTTAATACTATATAACGTTATACGTTATAACGAAATACTATATAGCGTTATACGTTATGACGTAATACTATATAACGTTACACGTTCTAACGTAATACTATATAACGTTATACGTTCTAACGAAACACTCTATAACGTTATACGTTATAACGTAATACTATATAGCGTTATTCGTTATTACGTAATACTATATGAGGTCATACGTTATTACGTAACACTATATAACGTTATACGTTAGAACGACATACTATATAACGTTATACTTTATTACGTAATACTATATAGAGTTATACGTTATAACGTAATACTATATAGCGTTATACGTTATAACGTAATACTATATAACGTTACACGTTCTAACTTAATACTATATAACGTTACACGTTCTGACTTAATACTATATAACGTTATACGTTCTAACGAAACACTCTATAACGTAATACGTTATAACGTAATACTATATAACGTTATACGTTATAACGTAATACTACATAACGTTATACGTTATAACGTAATACTACATAACGTTATACGTTATAACGTAATACTATATAACGTTATACGTTATAACGTAATACTACATAACGTTATTCGTTATTACGTAATACTATATGAGGTCATACGTTATTACGTAACACTATATAACGTTATACGTTAGAACGACATACTATATAACGTTATACTTTATTACGTAATACTATATAGAGTTATACGTTATAACGTAATACTATATAGCGTTATACGTTCTAACTTAATACTATATAACGTTATACGTTCTAACGAAACACGCTGTAACGTTATACGTTATAACGTAATACTATATAACGTTATACTTTATTTCGTAATACTATATAGCGTTATACGTTATAACGTAATACTATATAACGTTATACGTTATAACGTAATACTATATAACGTTACACGTTATAACGACATACTATATAACGTTATACTTTATTTCGTAATACTATATAGCGTTATACGTTATAACGTAATACTATATAACGTTATACGTTATAACGTAATACTATATAACGTTATACTTTATTTCGTAATACTATATAGCGTTATACGTTATAACGTAATACTATATAACGTTATACTTTATTTCGTAATACTATATAGCGTTATACGTTATAACGTAATACTATATAACGTTATACGTTATAACGTAATACTATATAACGTTACACGTTATAACGACATACTATATAACGTTATACTTTATTTCGTAATACTATATAGCGTTATACGTTATAACGTAATACTATATAACGTTATACGTTATAACGACATACTATATAACGTTATACTTTATTTCGTAATACTATATAGCGTTATACGTTATAACGTAATACTATATAACGTTATACGTTATAACGTAATACTATATAACGTTATACTTTATTTCGTAATACTATATAGCGTTACACGTTATAACGTAATACTATATAACGTTACACGTTATAGCGACATACTATATAGCGTTATACGTTCTAACGAAACACTCTATAACGTTATAAGTTATATCGTAATACTATATAACGTTATACGTTATAACGTAATACTATATAACGTTATACGTTATAACGTAATACTATATAACGTTACACGTTATAGCGACATACTATATAGCGTTATACGTTCTAACGAAACACTCTATAACGTTATAAGTTATATCGTAATACTATATAACGTTACACGTTCTAACTTAATACTATATAACGTTATACGTTCTAACGAAACACTCTATAACGTTATACTTTATAACGTAATACTATACAGCGTTATACGTTATAACGTAATGCTATATAACGTTATACGTTATAACGTAATACTATATAACATTACACGTTATAACGATATACTATATAACGTTCTACGTTATAACGTAATACTATATAACGTTATACTTTATTTCGTAATACTATATAGCGTTATACGTTATAACGTAATACTATATAACGTTACACGTTATAGCGACATACTATATAGCGTTATACGTTCTAACGAAACACTCTATAACGTTATAAGTTATATCGTAATACTATATAACGTTATACGTTATAACGTACTACTATATAACGTTATACGTTATAACGTAATACTATATAACGTTACACGTTATAACGACATACTATATAACGTTATACTTTATTTCGTAATACTATATAGCGTTATACGTTATAACGTAATACTATATAACGTTATACGTTATAACGTAATACTATATAACGTTATACGTTGTAACGTAATACTATATATCGTTATACGCTATAACGTAATACTGTATATAGTTACACGTTCTAACTTAATACTATATAACGTTATACGTTCTAACTTAATACTATATAACGTTATACGTTATAACGAAATACTATATAGCGTTATACGTTATAACGTAATACTATATAACGTTATACGTTATAACGTAATACTATATAACGTTATACGTTGTAACGTAATACTATATATCGTTATACGCTATAACGTAATACTATATAACGTTACACGTTCTAACTTAATACTATATAACGTTATACGTTCTAACTTAATACTATATAACGTTATACGTTATAACGAAATACTATATAGCGTTATACGTTATGACGTAATACTATATAACGTTACACGTTCTAACTTAATACTATATAACGTTATACGTTCTAACGAAACACTCTATAACGTTATACGTTATAACGTAATACTATATAGCGTTATTCGTTATTACGTAATACTATATGAGGTCATACGTTATTACGTAACACTATATAACGTTATACGTTAGAACGACATACTATATAACGTTATACTTTATTACGTAATACTATATAGAGTTATACGTTATAACGTAACACTATATAGCGTTATACGTTATAACGTAATACTATATAGCGTTACACGTTCTAACTTAATACTATATAACGTTACACGTTCTGACTTAATACTATATAACGTTATACGTTCTAACGAAACACTCTATAACGTAATACGTTATAACGTAATACTATATAACGTTATACGTTATAACGTAATACTACATAACGTTATACGTTATAACGTAATACTACATAACGTTATACGTTATAACGTAATACTACATAACGTTATACGTTATAACGTAATACTATATAACGTTATACGTTATAACGTAATACTACATAACGTTATTCGTTATTACGTAATACTATATGAGGTCATACGTTATTACGTAACACTATATAACGTTATACGTTAGAACGACATACTATATAACGTTATACTTTATTACGTAATACTATATAGAGTTATACGTTATAACGTAACACTATATAGCGTTATACGTTATAACGTAATACTATATAGCGTTACACGTTCTAACTTAATACTATATAACGTTACACGTTCTGACTTAATACTATATAACGTTATACGTTCTAACGAAACACTCTATAACGTAATACGTTATAACGTAATACTATATAACGTTATACGTTATAACGTAATACTACATAACGTTATACGTTATAACGTAATACTACATAACGTTATACGTTATAACGTAATACTATATAACGTTATACGTTATAACGTAATACTACATAACGTTATTCGTTATTACGTAATACTATATGAGGTCATACGTTATTACGTAACACTATATAACGTTATACGTTAGAACGACATACTATATAACGTTATACTTTATTACGTAATACTATATAGAGTTATACGTTATAACGTAATACTATATAGCGTTATACGTTCTAACTTAATACTATATAACGTTATACGTTCTAACGAAACACGCTGTAACGTTATACGTTATAACGTAATACTATATAACGTTATACTTTATTTCGTAATACTATATAGCGTTATACGTTATAACGTAATACTATATAACGTTACACGTTATAGCGACATACTATATAGCGTTATACGTTCTAACGAAACACTCTATAACGTTATAAGTTATATCGTAATACTATATAACGTTATACGTTATAACGTAATACTATATAACGTTATACGTTATAACGTAATACTATATAACGTTATACGTTATAACGTAATACTATATAACGTTATACTTTATTTCGTAATACTATATAGCGTTATACGTTATAACGTAATACTATATAACGTTATACGTTATAACGTAATACTATATAACGTTACACGT
This sequence comes from Bombus flavifrons, assembly GCF_040668555.2. Classification (NCBI taxonomy): domain Eukaryota; kingdom Metazoa; phylum Arthropoda; class Insecta; order Hymenoptera; family Apidae; genus Bombus; species Bombus flavifrons. Next base: position 87,380 of record NW_027184880.1, read on the forward strand.
TATAACGACATACTATATAACGTTATACTTTATTTCGTAATACTATATAGCGTTATACGTTATAACGTAATACTATATAACGTTATACGTTATAACGACATACTATATAACGTTATACTTTATTTCGTAATACTATATAGCGTTATACGTTATAACGTAATACTATATAACGTTATACGTTATAACGTAATACTATATAACGTTATACTTTATTTCGTAATACTATATAGCGTTATACGTTATAACGTAATACTATATAACGTTACACGTTATAGCGACATACTATATAGCGTTATACGTTCTAACGAAACACTCTATAACGTTATAAGTTATATCGTAATACTATATAACGTTATACGTTATAACGTAATACTATATAACGTTATACGTTATAACGTAATACTATACAACGTTACACGTTATAGCGACATACTATATAGCGTTATACGTTCTAACGAAACACTCTATAACGTTATAAGTTATATCGTAATACTATATAACGTTACACGTTCTAACTTAATACTATATAACGTTATACGTTCTAACGGAACACTCTATAACGTTATACTTTATAACGTAATACTATACAGCGTTATACGTTATAACGTAATGCTATATAACGTTATACGTTATAACGTAATACTATATAACATTACACGTTATAACGATATACTATATAACGTTATACGTTATAACGTAATACTATATAACGTTATACTTTATTTCGTAATACTATATAGCGTTATACGTTATAACGTAATACTATATAACGTTACACGTTATAGCGACATACTATATAGCGTTATACGTTCTAACGAAACACTCTATAACGTTATAAGTTATATCGTAATACTATATAACGTTATACGTTATAACGTAATACTATATAACGTTATACGTTATAACGTAATACTATATAACGTTACACGTTATAACGACATACTATATAACGTTATACTTTATTTCGTAATACTATATAGCGTTATACGTTATAACGTAATACTATATAACGTTATACGTTATAACGTAATACTATATAACGTTATACGTTGTAACGTAATACTATATATCGTTATACGCTATAACGTAATACTATATAACGTTACACGTTCTAACTTAATACTATATAACGTTATACGTTCTAACTTAATACTATATAACGTTATACGTTATAACGAAATACTATATAGCGTTATACGTTATAACGTAATACTATATAACGTTATACGTTATAACGTAATACTATATAACGTTATACGTTGTAACGTAATACTATATATCGTTATACGCTATAACGTAATACTATATAACGTTACACGTTCTAACTTAATACTATATAACGTTATACGTTCTAACTTAATACTATATAACGTTATACGTTATAACGAAATACTATATAGCGTTATACGTTATGACGTAATACTATATAACGTTACACGTTCTAACTTAATACTATATAACGTTATACGTTCTAACGAAACACTCTATAACGTTATACGTTATAACGTAATACTATATAGCGTTATTCGTTATTACGTAATACTATATGAGGTCATACGTTATTACGTAACACTATATAACGTTATACGTTAGAACGACATACTATATAACGTTATACTTTATTACGTAATACTATATAGAGTTATACGTTATAACGTAATACTATATAGCGTTATACGTTATAACGTAATACTATATAGCGTTACACGTTCTAACTTAATACTATATAACGTTACACGTTCTGACTTAATACTATATAACGTTATACGTTCTAACGAAACACTCTATAACGTAATACGTTATAACGTAATACTATATAACGTTATACGTTATAACGTAATACTACATAACGTTATACGTTATAACGTAATACTACATAACGTTATACGTTATAACGTAATACTATATAACGTTATACGTTATAACGTAATACTACATAACGTTATTCGTTATTACGTAATACTATATGAGGTCATACGTTATTACGTAACACTATATAACGTTATACGTTAGAACGACATACTATATAACGTTATACTTTATTACGTAATACTATATAGAGTTATACGTTATAACGTAATACTATATAGCGTTATACGTTCTAACTTAATACTATATAACGTTATACGTTCTAACGAAACACGCTGTAACGTTATACGTTATAACGTAATACTATATAACGTTATACGTTATAACGTAGTACTAAATAACGTTATACTTTATTTCGTAATACTATATAGCGTTATACGTTATAACGTAATACTATATAACGTTATACTTTATTTCGTAATACTATATAGCGTTATACGTTATAACGTAATACTATATAACGTTATACGTTATAACGTAATACTATATAACGTTACACGTTATAACGACATACTATATAACGCTATACTTTATTTCGTAATACTATATAGCGTTATACGTTATAACGTAAGACTATATAACGTTATACGTTATAACGTAATACTATATAACGTTATACTTTATTTCGTAATACTATATAGCGTTATACGTTATAACGTAATACTATATAACGTTATACTTTATTTCGTAATACTATATAGCGTTATACGTTATAACGTAATACTATATAACGTTATACGTTATAACGTAATACTATATAACGTTACACGTTATAGCGACATACTATATAACGTTATACTTTATATCGTAATACTACATAGCGTTATACGTTATAACGTAATACTATATAACGTTATACGTTATAACGACATACTATATAACGTTATACTTTATTTCGTAATACTATATAGCGTTATACGTTATAACGTAATACTATATAACGTTATACGTTATAACGTAATACTATATAACGTTATACTTTATTTCGTAATACTATATAGCGTTATACGTTATAACGTAATACTATATAACGTTACACGTTATAGCGACATACTATATAGCGTTATACGTTCTAACGAAACACTCTATAACGTTATAAGTTATATCGTAATACTATATAACGTTATACGTTATAACGTAATACTATATAACGTTATACGTTATAACTTAATACTATATAACGTTATACGTTATAACGTAATACTATATAACGTTATACTTTATTTCGTAATACTATATAGCGTTATACGTTATAACGTAATACTATATAACGTTATACGTTATAACGTAATACTATATAACGTTACACGTTATAACGACATACTATATAACGTTATACTTTATTTCGTAATACTATATAGCGTTATACGTTATAACGTAATACTATATAACGTTATACGTTATAACGACATACTATATAACGTTATACTTTATTTCGTAATACTATATAGCGTTATACGTTATAACGTAATACTATATAACGTTATACGTTATAACGTAATACTATATAACGTTATACTTTATTTCGTAATACTATATAGCGTTATACGTTATAACGTAATACTATATAACGTTACACGTTATAGCGACATACTATATAGCGTTATACGTTCTAACGAAACACTCTATAACGTTATAAGTTATATCGTAATACTATATAACGTTATACGTTATAACGTAATACTATATATCGTTATACGTTATAACGTAATACTATATAACGTTACACGTTATAACGACATACTATATAACGTTATACTTTATTTCGTAATACTATATAGCGTTATACGTTATAACGTAATACTATATAACGTTACACGTTATAACGACATACTATATAACGTTATACTTTATTTCGTAATACTATATAGCGTTATACGTTATAACGTAATACTATATAACGTTATACGTTACAACGTAATACTATATAACGTTATACGTTGTAACGTAATACTATATATCGTTATACGCTATAACGTAATACTATATAACGTTACACGTTCTAACTTAATACTATATAACGTTATACGTTCTAACTTAATACTATATAACGTTATACGTTATAACGAAATACTATATAGCGTTATACGTTATGACGTAATACTATATAACGTTACACGTTCTAACTTAATACTATATAACGTTATACGTTCTAACGAAACACTCTATAACGTTATACGTTATAACGTAATACTATATAGCGTTATTCGTTATTACGTAATACTATATGAGGTCATACGTTATTACGTAACACTATATAACGTTATACGTTAGAACGACATACTATATAACGTTATACTTTATTACGTAATACTATATAGAGTTATACGTTATAACGTAATACTATATAGCGTTATACGTTATAACGTAATACTATATAGCGTTACACGTTCTAACTTAATACTATATAACGTTACACGTTCTGACTTAATACTATATAACGTTATACGTTCTAACGAAACACTCTATAACGTAATACGTTATAACGTAATACTATATAACGTTATACGTTATAACGTAATACTACATAACGTTATACGTTATAACGTAATACTACATAACGTTATACGTTATAACGTAATACTATATAACGTTATACGTTATAACGTAATACTACATAACGTTATTCGTTATTACGTAATACTATATGAGGTCATACGTTATTACGTAACACTATATAACGTTATACGTTAGAACGACATACTATATAACG